>NW_004524809.1:2610643-2611197 GCF_000260255.1 Octodon degus
AGGTCTCAACACAAAATCAGTCACTCATGCTAAAATGTTCCATGATACCATGTTGATACTAAGCACTTTTGCTAATATTCCTAGATATCAGGATCTGAGTAATGGTTTTATTTCCCAAACAGGCCAGTTTCAATTAGCTAACAATCAAATTTCTTTTGCCTTAAAAATTATATATAATATATTGGCAGTACTGGGGATTGAGCCTAGGGCCCTTCCACTGAGCTGGATCCCCAGCCCTTTTAACTTTTTTAAACTTTGAGAGAGAGTTTTAATAAATTGCCCAGGTTAGGCTTGAATTTGTGACCTTTCTGCCACAGCTTCTCAGCGGAATGTGTGTACAATACCTGATTTTCTGCTTAATTCATACACAGAAAAGATAATCTGAAATAATTAGAAGTTACTTCTTTTTTGAGTTATGATTTTCCTATATATTTTATTATTAATTTTATTGAGAAAAAAAAGTGCAATGTGACAGCTTCAAAACAGGTTGATAGGGGGCTGGTGAGATGGCTCGTTGGTATAAAGCACCTACTTAGAACAAACTAAGCTAAGCA
>NW_004524809.1:2618639-2619614 GCF_000260255.1 Octodon degus
AAATAAATAAATAAATAAATAAACAATTTAAAAAAAAACAGGTTGGTAGGAGAGTTACAACAATTAATATATTGCATATTGTCTCTGTAGTAGTCATTCATAGTACAAGATGCAGACATGATATCCTGTCCAAAAATTATTAGTAAAGATCTTCCTTAATGAATTAAGAGAAAGTAGCTACATATCTATCCTATTTTGTATATATAGGTACAAAATTGTCCTTCATTTATATCACCATTTTTTGTTCAGTTTTGTCAGAGATGGGTATTCCATTGCCATCCAAATATTGTAGTTGCATGAATTCAGCAAAATACTCCAATATAGTTGGTTTTCCTATATATACTTGAATTCATTATGTAGCCCAGGCTAGCCTTGAACTTGCAGCAATTCTCCTTCCTCTGTTGGGATACCCTTGCACTGGAATTACAGATGTGTACTACCCCACCAAGCAAGAAAAGTAACACTGAAATGACCAAGCAACTTTTTTTGTTGTTGTGCTGTTTTTTTCCAGCTTTCTGTCTTAAAGCCATTCTCTTCTTGGCTCACTGACATATAATCCACTTTATGGAATGAAGTGCTGTCTTACTCTAGGATGAAAAGCAAAGCCAATAAGATCCTTAAACTATTGTCATATTACAGAGAATACAGCTGCTATTCTGTACAGTGGGTTAAAGCAAATATACCTGTAATAATTTGAATGCCTTCTGCTTTTTGTCTCCAAAGTCTTATGGAGTCATCAGTTTTTCTTTTCTTTTTAATTTTTCCCCATAATTTTATTGACAGACAAATAGCAATGAGACAGTTTCAAATCAAATTGGTAGCAGTTTCAATAATTAACACACTGCATACTGTCTTCCTAGTGGTTATCTGCTATACAAGATACAGACATGATATCCTATTTACAAACACTATTAGAACAAATCCCTCTATTCATTAAGAGAATGTAACTATATATCTATCCTAACCATTTTGAAT
>NW_004524809.1:2621704-2636949 GCF_000260255.1 Octodon degus
GTTTTTTAGTTCTTTATAAATTCTAGAGAGCAGACCTTTGTCTGAGTACTTGTCATGATTTTTTCTAAATTTGTGGGTTGTCTTTTCACTTTGTTGGTAATTTCTTTTGCAAATGTTATATAGTGTGTACCAGACCCTTTTCTAAATACCTTACTAATTTCTTTCTTTTCTTTTCTTTTCTTTTTTTTTTTTTCAGAACCGGGGATTGAACTCAGGCCCTTGTGCTTGCCAGGGAAGCACTTATTCCACTGAACCATCTCCCCAGCCCCTGGTAATTTCTTTTGACGTGCAAAAACTTCTTAATAAGAGCAGGTCTCAGTTGTTAATTCTTTCAAGTGTTTCCCGTGCGATTTGATTTTTGTTCATAAACTCTTTGCTACCCCTATGTCTTCAAGAGTTTCTCCTACTTTCTCTTCCAGGAGATTTAGTGTTTCTGTTTTAATGTTTAGATCTTTAATCCATTTTGACTTTAGCTTAAAAAATATGGAATGCTTCACAACTTTGCATGTCATCCTTGCGCAGGAGCCATGCTTATCTTCTCTGTATCGTTCCAATTTTAGTATATGTGCTGCCGAAGCGAGCACGAGTCATCAGTTTTTAAAGAACACACAAATGTTAAATTATCTTTTGCCTATACCTCATTCTTTTGCAAATACGATACTACTCAGATTTTTCCTAATTAAGATCCATGACAAAGTACAATATATAAACCAACTTTTTCAAGTGGAACATGGAGGATATACTCTAGTTTGTTTTTTTAAATTCATTTACTTATATATTGTGCTGGGGATCGAACCAACGGTTTTAACACATGCTAAACACATGTTCTATCATTGAGCTACACCCTAGCTATATTCTTTCCTACCCCTCAACAGTGTCCTTGGTCTGGCCTCAAACAATCCTCATGCCTCAGTTTCCTGAGTAGTGGGACTACAAATGTGTGCCACCACATCTGGTCCTCGTCCTGTCTTTTTACTATGATGTACACTGTATTATTCTCTACTTGTTTAGGCCATTTTGCTAGATGCTGGGAGCATAGTTATGAACAAAGCAAAGTCTGTCTTCCCCAGGCTTGTAGCTGGGTGGCAAAAAGCTGCAAATAACCAAAAAATCTATTTTGTGAAAGTATGATGAAGGAAAAGAACAGAGGGCTGTGAGAAAAGGAATAGGTTAGGGGAGGTCACAGAAAGTTTCTTTTAACAGGATCTCTGAACTGACCCCTCAAAGATAGAAAAGGACGTTTTTATTTTAACCAGGCCATAAAAGAGGTAAAGTATTACTTCTAAAGGAGTGGATTTGGGATTTGAATTTAGTGCAGATGAAAACTGAATTAAAGAACATAGCAATTCAAAAGGAGAAAAAGAGGGCTGGCCAAATAGCTCAGCAGACTAAAGCCCCTGCTTAGGTTCAATCCCTGGCCTGCCCCCCCCGGGGGGGGGGACGCTGAAATGATGATTGAGACTGGGCATAGTGGTGCCCATCTGTAATTCCAGCTCTTGAAAGGCTGAAAACAGGAGAATCACTACAAGTCTGATCTGTGTAATGAGACCCTATAGATCCTGTACTAAATATATATATATATATATATATATATAAAAAGGAGAAAAAGGTTTATTTCTTCCCTGCTTCTTAAATTGACTTGGTGAAAAGTCAAGAAAGTTTACCCAGAAAGTTTGTTACCAGAAAGTTTCTGGAAGAAGCTAAAGGATGCAGAGAGTAAACACTGGGCTGGGGTCAGGATCCCAGGGAGCACTGCTCTATCAGGCTTACATAAGCAGTGAGTCAGCAGAAAGTGAGGTGTCAATGGACCTCTTCTGTGCCCATTGTAAGTCACTAGGAAACCTGGCTCTTCCTACTAGTGAGAAAAGGCCCAAGACAAGACCTGAGATAGACTAACAAATCAGCACATGCCTTACAACGATACATATCATACTAGGATGAAAAGAAGTAAGTTTTTATCTTTACAAAAAGCAGCAGGATCCAACTTAAAGTAAATAATAGAGGCAAGCGATTCTGGTAGCATTTCACAGTACTAATAAAACTCATTTCTTGAACTTGTAATACAATGATCATCAAAGAGTCCAAAATTAAGACTATCAAATCTGCTAAGACTGAAACCTAGATTTCCAAGAAAAAAAGAACAAAAACCAAAAAAATGCTCTCAACTTTCTTGGGGTTTATAAATATTCAGGACTACTTTCTACAACTACCTTTCCTCTAGCAAAGGCAATTATGTGGTATTCAGCAACAGAAAAAGCTTCATAATGTCAGAATTAGGCCTGCCAAAGAAACACGAACAAAAAAGACCCTAAAGAGATTCAATCATAGTGGAGGACAAACAGAAATACCACTTACAACCAGCTGATATGGAACAGCAGTGATAATGGGTGGGAAACATATATCCACCCCTGCACAGCTCTGAAAATAGCAGATTCCTCACTGCCTCCCACCACCACATACAAGTCCCCAGATCACTGCTACTCCAGCAGTAGCAGCAGCAGCCAGGAGGAGGAAGCCTTGGTTTTCCCTTCTCTGCTTTAGATTCTAGGAAAGCTGGGTAAGAAGGGTAATTATGCCTATGCAAAGAAGGAAGAGCGCTAATTACCAGTAAGCATTCCTTGCTGTGAAAACCCTCAGCCTCTGCCGTGCAGGGTCATCTAAGAAAACCCAACAACCTAAACATTGGAAAGGATGTCTTTTTCCTTGTTTCTCTGGCTGTCCTTTCTCATTACACATGACTCTGCAAAATGTGTCACTCACCATTAAGACACAATTCCATGTAGACAACACAGAAAACTTAAGAGAAAAAATGTAACACGTTTACCTTACCAAAAACCCCTGTCAGGCAGGCTGCTGACTGTACTGGCCCCACAGCTCATCTTTCATCTTTGGGCTGCAGAGCGAGCATCCTTGTCTGAGCTGCACAGTGAGCCTGGGTCATGAAAAGACATCGCTTGACTATAAGCCTTTTGCATCTGTTCCAGCTTCCAAACTGCAGAGGAGCTGTGGCAGGCTGTCGATGCTGCATGCACCAGGTTTCCAAGAATACCACGGCAAATGAGGGCAGCTACCACTGGGAACGCCCTTCCCTACCAAGAGCCAGCAACAGCCACGCTTCTAGTGGATCCCTGGCTTCTCACCTTCACATGCTTGGAGAAGGGCCTTTGCCAGAATAGGCAGGTGCAGCTGCACCACATCAACGTCACTCGGAGCCATCCTCTGCAGCACTGGCGTCAGCCTGCAGATAGTTTCGGTTCTGTCTCCAGCATCAACTCGTGGAGCTTTTACATCTGGGTAGTGAGGAGGACTGTGCTGAATAGACAGAAATCTTTTGCCAAATAACATCTCTGTGTGTGTATGTGTGTGTGTGCGCATGTGCGCGCACACTCACACCCACCCACTCTTCTTTGCAGTGCTTCTGATGCAAATTAATAGTTTGGCTGGGAGAATAGAGATCACAGACTGTATCTGTCTCTCTGCTCCAGCTGTCAGCATCTTTTATAAAAGACAAAAGCTTCGAATCAGTTGGACTTAAAGCCACAGGGCATTAATTCAACATTCACACTTTTCTTATTTAAATTAGTTAAGGTTCAAAGAGGAGCTTAAAGATAAAAAAATTCTCAATAAAACAGTACAGTTTAGGTAGCTAGGTTCAATAAATACAAAAAAAGCAACCTATCCATGTATTTTTTTTTAAATTTATTTTTTTAAAATTTTATTGAGAAATAAGAAATAACGAGACAGTTTCAAAACTGACTAGTAAGACAGTTCTTATCCGTGTATTGATAAAGGAACAATGACTGCTAGAACAGATTTCTATGCCTTCTGAAGTTTTTTCTCTTACTTTTCACTTTAGGTTCATAAAACTGTATAAATGAAACTTTGAGCAGTAAGGAAATTAGCCAAAAAGAGAAAACTGAGGATGAGACCCTAAAATCTAACTCACTACCCAAATTCACTGCAACTCCAGGGGAACTAAGCATATCACAGGCAGACCCCACATCAGCACATGCTGTTCACTAAGGACCTTACAGATACTGGCTGGAACAATCTGATACCTCAGGGAGACTGCTTCTGTCCAAAGAGAGTCACTATGGATCTGGCAAGGGATTGGTCTGAATTTGCTTTCGTATTTGTTAAAAGCAATTGGGAAAAGATACACAGCATTTTTTTTTTTGCGGTACTGGGGATTGAACTCATGACCTTGAACTTGACAGGCAAGCACTTATTCTACTGAGCTATCTATCTCCCCAGCCTTACACAGTAGTTTTAATGATTATAAAGTATAGTGCAATATGTATAAAGTATTAGCCCTGGGAATATTTCTCTGAGGTTAATTATCAGAAGGGAATCAGACAGGAAGACAATTTAGTAGAGTGTATCTGTTTTATGAGCTTGGACCTGTGGTAACTTCTGTGCTACTGGTACACACAGGCCTAGGAGTTCAGGGTAGCATGGTGACAAGAAGGCAAGGCATTTCTTCCCTTATGCCATGCAAGGCCCTCCAAATGGAGGCTGAAGTACCTCAAGTGATGAAATTTTAGGCTGGAGCCATGACCCTAGGAAACTACTCTTCCATCTTATAGATGGCCTTAATTATTCTCACCTTAATTTCCCAGAATAAATTAATTTAAAAAATTATGACTTATGTTTGGGGATATAGCTCAGTGGCAAAGTGCTTGCCAATCATACAAGGGCTCAATTTCCCAGTCCCACATCCCTCTCCCAGAAAAGAAAAGAAAATTTTATGACTTAAATTAAAGCTTTGTCTTTATTCAGTCAAGTAAATATTTGTTTAAAAAACCAAACAATCACAGAAACCAACCTGTACCACTAGTGTCAACACCAGCTATTTGTTTGCTTAACTGTGTTTATTAGCATTTTCCATTTCTCTTTTATTCCCCTTTTCTTTCTTATTTGGTGCAGGGACTTAGCCCAAGTTTCACATATGATAAGACCACGCTCTGCCAGGCAGCCACACCTCCAGTCCTGCATGGTCAGTATCTTGTGCTAAGATCGTCAATTTCACTCTAAAATATTTTGGAATTGCAAGTTGGCATAAAAGAAGACAAAATTACCTTGTCTCACCAACCACACAAGGCCAACAAACCACTGTTCCTGTGATTTTTTAATTTTTTTAAAAGCACAAGTATTTTCTGTTATTCAAAAATCAGTAGTTCTTATGACTTCCATTTGAAGGAAAAGAGAAGCCCCACTTTTTCCTTCCCTCTCTAAATAATCACTTTGTGCATCCTTATATCTAACACATTCAACGTGGGCTTTTTTTTTTTTTTTTTTAATGTATTCCGTACAGGGTCTACAGGGTCTCACTACACAAAATGGACTCGTAGTGATCCTGTTTTTAGCTATCCCAGCGCTGGGATTACACGTGGGCGCCACCATGCCCAGTCTCAATCACAGTCTCTGTATGCCACAGGGGTGGGGCCAGCACAGCATGCTGGGGATCAAACCCTGGTTCCTGTGCCTGCCTAGGCAGGGGCTTTAATCTACTGAGCTATCTGGCGGGCCCTCTATGTGGGCTTTTAAATAGATACTGAGCTAGTTAATGTATTGTATTTGGCCTAATAAAAATCCAGTAGGTTCATATTTTGTTCACAATGATACAACTGAATGTTGGGGCTGTGTCTTTTCCCTTGGGTAGGCACACATTCACCTCCTGTTAGGTTAACACCCGTGCAACTCCATAATTCTAAGTAAACTGCTCCTCTTCCTAGCCATTTCCTGACTCGTTCCCTTCCTGCATGCATGTGGAAATACTATTTCCCTCCCAGCCAGGGACAGGCCATGAGGCTAGTTCTGACCACTGGGTTGTAAAGGAACGGAAGTATCATTTAGGTCAGTACATTTGGTGGTGAATATGAGAATCTCTACATCTCCTCATCACTTGGATTACTGAGACAGGTATCAGCCCAAAACTTCCTTGGTTGGCTAAGGTGCATGTGGAGGGCAGTTGACCCAGACAGCTGCTTGGGCCTAAAGAAGTGTAAGAAATATTCACTGTAGATTTTTTTTTTTTGGTAGATTTTTATTAAAGTCATTGTTTTGAAACAATGACCTTTTATAATAATGACCTTTAATAGTTCTGGGGTGTCTACTGACAGAACAAAGTAAAGCACTTTCCAGAACAGCACCCCCACTGCCTGCTTTAGGTTTAGTACCTCTTGGCCACCAAAGTAAACATCACTTTAATTTTGCTGCCTTCCTGTTTTGCTGATATTTTGTTTCTCTTGCTCATTCGGTTTCTGTTTCTGCATTATGTATAGTCCTCACTGATGGCAGCACTGCAAATTGGTTTCATGGTTGGTCTCTGTAGAAAAGTGACACCTACCTAGACTCTGTTGCATGCAAAACCAAGCAGTGAGTCAGCATACCAGACTTCTTTTTTTTTTTTTTTAAACTTATTTATTTATTTGTGTGTGTGTGTGTGTGTGTGTGTGTGTGTGTGTGTGTGGCCAGCTCAGCCCACCAGGGGGCGGCCCTGGCTGGCATGTGGTGCTGGGGGATTGAACCGTGGTCCCTTTGCTTTGCTAAGCTTGTTCTAAGACCACTTTAGACCACTGAGCCATCTCGCCAGCCCCCCAGACTTCTTTTTTGGTCAATTTATCTATGTTGAGAGCAATTCAATTCGGAAGCCCCTCACCTCCTAGTCCTCAGAATGGAACACAAGGCTGTGCACTATAGTTAAGTGCTTTCTCCCTGAGCTGTACCCTTGGCCTCAACTAACAACTCTGTATGGATTGTGAAGGAAGACAGCTCTGGGATCCTGGACTGGCACGGTTTTGTGATTTTTATGTTTACTTTTGACTTGTAGCTAGAAAATTAAAGAACTGAAGCTCTAGGTTTCTATGTACTTGTGTCTGTAGTTTGGAAGGATCTTAATGTTTTTCTATCTTTACAGAGTATTAATAAGTTATAACATCTCATAAAACATTTCTTTCACAACACTAAATAAGCACTAGTATGTCAAAAATTTCTCGAAATCCAAGAAAATATAGAAGTACCTAAGATTTAATTAATCAATCTATGTTTTGAAAGGTTTTTTTTTTTTTCCTTTTTTTTCTTTAGGGTTACTGATCAAAAAAGCTAACATTGCTCTTATTACACAATGTTTACTTTTTTTTTTCCCCACAGAAACAAGCAGCCTTTATTGCAGTATTACAAAACACTTTCCATTTTGGCAATATTTTACAATGCACTTTGCTTCAAGGGTTGAGGAGATGGGAAACTAAAAAGGGAAATTTCAATGACATTTCTAAAAGAAAAACTGTTCCAGCCCTCCCACCCAAATAAACATCCAAATGTCACTTAATTTCACTACCCGAGAAGAGGCCACGAGGAAAGCAGCAGGCAAAACTCTGGCAATTTCACTGTGGATCATGCCAGAGACAAAGGAACATTCAAAAACAGTTATCAGTATGGTCAGCTGTGCTGATCACATTTCTGTAATCATTTCTTCCTCCCATTTTACTTTCATAGCCACCTCGGTCTCCATAGCCACCACCACTCCGGTCTCTTCCATAGCCTCCACTTCGGTCTCCACCATAGCCTCCATTGCCACCACCACGGTCTCCTCCACAGCCCCCTCGACTTCGGTCTCCTCCATAACCCCCTCAGTCTCCTCCATAGCCACCTCCTCGGTCTCCTCCATAGCCACCTCCTCTGTCCCTACCATAGCCACCACTTCTGTCTCCACCATAGCCTCCCCCACTTCTGTTTCCACCATAGCCTCCCCCTCCACTTCTGTCTCCACTGTAGCCACTTCTGTCTCCACCATAGCCACCACCACTTCTGTCTCTACCATACCACCTTGGTCTGCACCTCTGCCCCCACGACCTCTGTAGCCCCTCTCTCCACCGTAGCCTCTCCCCCGGAAATCTCCTCCTGAGGGACGAGAGTCCTCTGGTCTAGGCTCATTGCACTGATTACAGGAATTTCTTCGGGCAAAATCCATATTTCCACATGATGGATTAGGACAAACCCAGTCCCCGTTTTTGGGGTCTCCACCTCTCCCCTGAAAGCCTCCACAGCCTCGCTGCCCACCTCCACTTCTACCTCCTCTCATGAATTCAGGTCTTCGAGTGGCAAAAGACACTTTAATGATATTGCCATGGAATTCTTTTCCATCAAACCAGTCAATGGCTGCCTTAGCTGAAGGAGGGTCATCAAATGACACTGTTGCCTCTCCTTTTGGCTTCCCTGTGTCTTTGTCTGTGTAAAGACTTATCATTGGTTTTCTAGTCTTCCTGTTTGTCTTGATAATTCCTATTTGTCTGAAGAACTCTCCCACTTGATCTGTAGACACACCCTCCCCAAGTCCTTGCATAAAGACCGTGTTGTTATCTGAATTATCAGATTCTGAATCAGCATCTGGTCTGGGTCCATAATCCCTGTGACCACCAAAATTTCTGAAGTCACTGCGGTCACCACCACTTGATCCTGTCATAGGACCTCTTCCATCCTTGTCGTATTCCCCATGCCCTCTACCTCCTCCCTGTGACCCGCCATATCCTCTATTATCTTCTCCATACCTACTCATATCATGACGGTCATCTTGTGTATGGTGACCGTAGTTTTCCCTTTGTGAATGATAGTGTTATAACCTGACCAAAGTGTCACCATCTTGTTCTGTATGCACCATTCTAAATGCTATAACTTTCCATTGTACCCTTTCTCTACTTGAGAATCTGCAGTTGGGTCTTTCTCACGCTGCCCTTTTGTGCACACCTGAATCTAGTTCTGGCTCAATGCCCTGATCTCGCCCTTGTTCCCAGCTACAAACTGTACCCATCACTGCACTTGTTATTGTTCATTAGAAACAGGTAATTTTTCAACTGTAGCCACTAGATGAACCCTTGACGTCAGCTTTTGTGGTTTATTGGCTTAAATACCCACTCCCCTCATCCTCCCTGCGCGCACCTCAGCATCTTGCGGGGGGTGTCTGCCGCTGGGTACCAGCTAAAATAAAGCGCTTCTTTAACTTTTGGACTTGCCTCGTTTGTCATCTGATTTTTTGAGTTACAACATTTGGGGGCTTGTCTGGGATTCCTAAAGGACTCATTTTCTTTCTCGCGAGCGATGAGTACCACAATTTTATCCAAATTATTATTTCCGGCATTGGTTTTGACGCCGCGTCCCTGGAGTGGGACGCCCTCCAGGTATTTGTTGCTCTTAAGAGATTTGGGACTGAAGTTAGGGACTTGGGATTGAAGTTAAAGAGTTTGGACTTAGGTTGTTTGTTGAAGTGTTTGTAACTGTAACTTCTTTTGTTTCTTTAACTAGGGTCGTTTGTTGAAGTTTTCCTGACTTCTTTTGTTTCTCTAACTTAGGTCATTTGTTAAAGTTTTCCTGACTTTTTGGTTCTCTTTGAGTGTGGTTAATTGGATGACTTCAATTCGGTTTACAGGTTGAACTTGTGCCTGCTCATCTCACCGATTTTTGTCTCTACTTCTTCATTTCTAGTTTCATTTTGTTTGCCCTTTTTCTGGTTCCTGCGCTCTTGTTTGATATTGGCCTCCTCCCCTTCGGTATGGGCCAATCTTCTTCTTCTACCTTCATGCCCCTGTCCCTAGTCCTTGATCATTTTTCCCTTTTCAAGGAATGAGCCAAAGGATACGGAGATCCAGTCTACCCTGGAAAATTAAAAACTCTCTGTGAGCTTGAATGGCCTACTCTGTCTAATGGTTCCTGGCCCCTGGAGGGCTCCTTTAATCTTTCTCTTGCTCAGTCCCTCCGGCAGGTAATTTTTGGTTCACCGAGTCACCCGGATCAATACACTTAAATACAGGTCTGGATCGATATAATCTTTGACCCCCCACCATGGGTTAAAAAATTACCACAGAGGACCTTCCTTTTTGGCCCCCGTGAAGGCCCAACCACAGAAGAGATCCCCTCCAGTCCTTAGTGCCCCCACTGAAGAAGATCCCCTTCCTCCTCCCTATTTGTCTCCTCCTCCACCAGCTCCTCACCTCGCCCTTCCTCCCCTCCCCAGGCACCTCCCCCACCCAGCCCACCTTGTACCCGTCAGAGGGGCCGCCAAGCCCCTCTTCCGGATTCCTCTTAGATGCTCAGCCTCCAGCGCCTCTCTTACCCTTACGAGAGGCCGCTGGGGGCGCAGGATTGGGGCCAATGACAATGTATGTCCCCTTTACGACCACTGATCTCTATAATTGGAAACACCAAAATCCCCCTTACTCTAAGGACCCTCAAGGCCTAACCAGCCTAATGGAGGGCACATTCAATAGCCACAATCCCACTTGGGATGACTGCCAACAGTTGTTACAGACTCTTTTCACTTCTGAAGAACGCGATCGCATTCGTGCGGTGGGTCATACGGCTGTTCTTGGTCCGGACGGGACACTCACAATGGACGTCGATCGCCAGAATGCAGTGTTTCCCCTCTCTCGCCCCAACTGGGACCCCAACACGGATAGAGGTAAGGAGGCTCTTAACAGTTATCACCAGTTGCTCCTGGGAGCCCTTAAGACAGCAGCCTGGAAGCCTATCAACCTCTCCAAAGTTACCGAGGTAAGACAATTGGCTGATGAACCCCCAGCAGCTTATTTAGAAAGGTTGTTTGAGGCCTACCGGATCTATACCCCTATAGATCCAGAGGCACCTGAAAATGCACGAGCCATAAATATTGTATTCATGTCCCAGTTGGCCCCAGACATAAAACGAAAGTTGCAAAAGGTTGAGGGATTTGAGGGTTCTCCTTTAAGTCAGCTTACAGAGATAGCTCAAAAAGTGTTTGACCAATGAGAGACCAAAGAAGAAATAAATGGGAAAAGGCTGACCAAGATACTTGAATGTCTGGTAACGGGGCAGACGGAGCCCAAGGCGGAATCCGTGTCCAACCGACCCCTTTGGATAAAGATCAATGTGCTTATTGTAAAGAAAAAGGACATTGGGCAAAAGATTGCCCCAAACTAAAAGCCAAACTTGAAAAAGATGCCAGGGTCCTCCTTAATCAGCCGTAGGGAGGTCAGGGCTCTATTGGCCCCCAAGAACCCTGGTTAACCCTACATGTGGGGGGCCAACCTGTGGATTTCCTGGTGGACTCAGGAGCCACACATTCTGTTTTGACTCAACCACTTGGAACCCCTACTGGAAGTTCCCTAAAGGTCATTGGAGCCACAGGACAGACAAAAGAAGTTAAACAGCTGAGGGCGTCCCTTGGATGACCGGGACAGCCCCAGTACAGTCATACCTTCTTATGGGCCCCCAACTGTCCAGACCCCTTACTGGGCCGAGATTTGCTCCATAAGTTAAAAGCCCACCTTAGTTTTGAATCAGAGACGCCTTCAGTTACCCTGGGAGATAACGGCATTAAGGTGTTGGCCCAATTCCCCGTGGGGGAAGCCCACATCCTCTATCAAGAGACACTTGAGCCAGAGGAAAAGAGGTTTGATCTAAGAGATTTGGTCTAACTTTGCTGTGATGAACTTTTCTGCAGATGGGTTCAACAGATTCCTGAACTATGGGCCGAGTATAATCCCCCAGGTCTGGCTAAAAACCAGGTTCCCTTGGTAATTGAGTTGGTTCCAAATGCCACTCCAATAAAACTCAAACAGTATCCCATCAGTCTGGCAGCACGAAAAGGTACTGCCGTCCACATTTCGCGATTTAAACATCAGGGTATACTGAAGCCCTGTTCTTCGCCTTGGAATACCCCCTTGCTGCCAGTGCAAAAACTGGGAACCCAGGACTACAGGCCAGTCCAAGATTTATGGGAAGTAAACAAAAGGGTAATTACCTTACACCCTGCTGTGTCTAACCCCTATACTCTCCTGAGCCTGCTGCCTCCTCACCACGTTTGGTACGCTGTCCTGGACCTGAAGGATGCCTTCTTCACGCTGCCGATCACCCCAGTGAGTCAACCCCTGTTTGCCTTTGAATGGACGGATTACCAGACTGGGGTCTCTGAACAGCTCATTTGGACTAGGCTCCCACAAGGGTTCAAAAATGCTCCCACCCTGTTTGACGAAGCCTTGTCCAGAGATCTCCTCACCTTCAGGGAAAATCATCCTGATACCACCTTGCTCCAATATGTAGATGACTTGCTTCTGGCTACCGAGTTGTACCAACACTGTGTTACTGCCTCTCAGGCCCTTCTAGAGACTCTTTCAACTCTGGGGTACCGGGTGTCAGCTAAAAAGGCCCAGTTGTGTCACAAACAGGTGACTTATCTGGGCTACCAGATACATGAGGGCAAAAGAACTCTCTCGCCCTGTAGAGTTCAGGCTATCTTGCAGATACCTAAGCCTGTGAGCAAGCGACAGGTCCGAGAGTTTCTCGGGGCAGTGGGGTACTGTCGCTTATGGATAATTCATTTTGCTGAAGTGGCTCAACCCCTGTATGAGACTCTTTCCGGAGCTACTCAAGATCCCCTTAAATGGGGCCCAAAACAAGAAAAGACTTTTAATGACTTAAAAGGAGCTCTAATAGAATCCCCTGCTCTTGCACTGCCAGATCTCCAAAAACCCTTTACCTTGTTTGTGGATGAAAAAAGAGGGATAGCAAAAGGGGTCCTCACCCAGCGATTAGGACCCTGGGATAGACCAGTCGCATACCTATCCAAGAGACTGGACAATGTGGCAGCCGGATGGCCGGCCTGCCTCCGGATGATAGCGGCTATGGCCCTCTTAGTTCAGGAAGGAAAAAAGTTAACCTTTGGACAACTCATCAGGGTGGTTTCACCACATGCCCTAGAGACTCTAATTAAGACACCACCAGACAAATGGATGACCAATGCCCGGATCCTTCATTACCAAACTCTCTTGTTGGATCCTACTGCCGTCCAATTCAAGGAAGCATCCTCACTAAATCCTGCAACGCTTCTGCTGGACGATGACCCCTCTTTGCCTCTACACGACTGTGTGAGCATTGTTGAAGGAGTGACCAACCTCAGAAAAGATCTTACGGACATCCCGCTGCCCAACGCAGACCTGACCCTTTTCACTGACGGGAACAGCTTCATCCATGAAAGTAAAAGGGTGGCAGGGGCAGCGGTGGTCTCTCCCGACCAACAGCTATGGGCAAAAGCTTTGGAGCCTGGCACCTCTGCACAAAAAGCAGAACTCATTGCTCTGACCCAGGCTCTCCACCTAAGCCAAGGTAAGAGAGCTAACATCTATACCGACAGCAGATATGCTTTTGCTACCGTACATGTACATGGGATGATATATCAGGAAAGAGGGTTATTAACCTCAAATGGACAAAAGATTAAAAATGCACCTCAAATCTTAGACCTACCTGCTGCTATATGGCTTCCGCTAGAGGTCTCCATCATGCATTGTAAGGCCCACACATCAGGAACTGATCTGATTTCACATGGGAATCGCCTGGCAGACCAAGTCACCAGGGAAATAGCTACAAAATCAGTGGGGTCAGATCTTGAGGCAACCGAGGCTCAGATCTTATATATGATGTCTCCGACTGTCTCAGACCCAATGTATACCAAGGGAGACTTACATTTGGCTTCACTATTAAACGCCAAGCCACGAGACTCAGACAAATGGTATCAACTGCCAGACAAACGTATCTTGGTACCTGAGGCTCTCGGAAGGGAGTTGATCCAACAAGCCCATCGGGCAACTCATTTGGGGGGCTCCAAGTTGGCCAACCTTTTTCGGGACTGATTTTTCATCCCAAAATTAACTAAGCTGACTCACCTATCAAGCATACAATGCAAACAATGCATGAGAGTAAATCCAAAACACTCAAAGGCCCTAGATACCGAGAGATATTGAGGGACCTCACCAGGTGAACACTAGGAAATTGACTTCACTGAGTTCAACAAACCTGGTTTGGGAGGCTACAAGTACTTATTGGTTATGGTTGACACTTTTACTGGATGAACTGAAGCCTTCCCCAAGAAGTCTGAATCTGCTCTTGCTGTGGTCAAAAAGTTCTTACAGGAGATTGTTCCTAGATTCGGCCTACCTTTATCCATGGGGTCTGACAATGGCCCGGCTTTCATAGCCCAAGTAACTCAAAAATTTGCTCAGGCACTTCAGATAGACTGGAAACTACATTGTGCCTATAGACCCCAGAGTTCGGGACAAGTAGAACGTATGAATCAGACACTTAAGTCAACTTTGACTAAGATGTCTCTTGAAACCGGTGAGAACTGGGTAAGCCTCCTTCCTTTTGCCCTTTTGCGTGTTAGATGTACCCCTTATATCTTGGGAATCTCCCCTTTTGAGGCCATGTTTGGGAGACCACCTCCCCTTCTGCCCCAATTGGCAGAGAAAAAGATTGCCGAGCTTGCTAACCAAGATTTAATTAAGTCCCTCCAGACACTCCAACCAGTGCTGATTTCCATACATTGGATTTTCCGACAAGAGCATCCTACATCGGAGTCTACCTCTCCAGCTCAATCTTGACCAGCTGCCGAACCAAGTGACCAAGTTCTCCTTAAACATCTGGACTCCAAGGGACTTGAACTGTGCTGGGAAGGGCCCTACACCGTCGTCCTCAGCACGCCAACTGCAATCAAGGTAAAAGGATAAACTGCTTGGATACATCACAGCCATTTCAAACGTGTGACCACCACCTCCCCTGGAGGTGAAGACTCAGATAAGTGGACTGTTGTTAAAAACCCATCCAATCCTTTAAAGGTTAAGCTCCAAAAATGTTCCTAATACTGTTTATGGTTTTGTTCCTGCCCCTTACTGGACTGAGTAAATCATTCCATCAGTCCCTCAGGGGCGAATATAGACTAACTGATTATGATACAGGTGAAGTCTTAGTGACTAACTCCACAGGTGAATACTTAATCTTGGATTTGTGTCATCTCCTTCTGGGGGCAACCTATTATCTAAACATACCCGTTCCATCTGGATCTCATGGATATAGTAATCTCCGAACCGACTCGATCCATTGGTATTGCAAAGACACCTGGTCCCAACAGCAGCTCCAGGATATACAATGGTACATTTGCCCCCAAGTGCAGAAACCTCTGCCCAAGGACCAACAGGCTGTTGGGTTTGGGACAGGCTGGAATACCTACAATTGTGGCCAAAAAAGAGAGAGTCAACATTTTTGCTACCAATGGGGTTGTGAGTCTATATCCCCTTGGGGAGGACAAAAGGATGACTATATCATGGTTACATGGGGAACTCCCCCTAGTACCTGCCCCATAGGAAAAGGGGGATGCAACCCTATAATAATCCAATTTAAATACCAAGCTGATTGCCCTGGATGCTTTTTTTTTTTTTTTTTTT
>NW_004524809.1:2638749-2641445 GCF_000260255.1 Octodon degus
TTATATCACAGGGCTATGCCTTGTCTGATGATTACTATTCTCCTTTGTGCCAGCCTCACCTCACTTTTCCTGTTTATAACCAGTCCTATCCAGCTAATCAGCTACTCGAGGCCCCAAATGGAACTTGGTTTGCCTGTTTGCATGGAGGAGTAACTCCCTGCCTACAACATAGACCCTTCACTCAGATCCCGGAGTTATGTGTCCTGGTCCATATCCTACCCCAAGCTTACTGGTACTCCCTAGAAGAGGGGCTCAGACATCTAGAAACAGGGTCGATTCTCTAGGGCAAACCCCGTGCTGGTGCCAATGTTACTCGGGATCGGAGTTGCTGGATCAATGGGGCTGGGTACTTCAGGATTAGTGGTTGGAGATCAAAACTTTAGATGGCTTAGTGAACAAGTTGATAAAGATTTATCCAGCTTGCAGGACTCTATAACTAAATTAGAATAATCTCTCGGCTCACTGGCAGAAATGGTGTTACAAAATCGTAGAGGGCTAGATCTGCTACTTCTAAAGGAAGGAGGACTATGCTTGGCCTTGGGAGAAAAATGTTTATATACAAATCATTCTGGGATTATAAGATAAAATATGGCAGATATAAAAGAGATTGATTGACAGGGAGAAGTGGAGATAGTCACAGCAAAATTGGTTTCAAAAATGGTTTAACTTTTCTCCTTGGGTGACAACTTTGTTATCCACTCTAGCAGGCCCACTAATTATCCTTCTCACCTTAATAACTATCGGGCCCTGCCTTATCAACAGATTGGTTCAGTATGTTTCTGATCGCATACATTCAATTAAACTCATGTTTTTACAACATCGTGAACGGCAACCGTTACCAAATGAAGAAACTGAAATTAAATGATTTAAATTTCTGACCAAAATCAGTGGGGAATGTTATAACCTGACCAAAGTGTCACCATCTTGTTCTGTATGCGCCATTCTAAATGCTGTAACTTTCCACTGTGCCCTTTCTCTACTTGAGAACCTGAAGTTGGGTCTCACGCTGCCCTTTTGTGCACACCTGAATCTAGTTCCGGCCCAATGCCCTGATCTCGCCCTTGTTCCCAGCTACAAACTGTACCCACCGCTGCACTTGTTATTGTTCATTAGAAACAGGTAATTTTTCAACTGTAGCCACTAGATGAACCCTTGACGTCAGCTTTTGTGGTTTATTGGCTTAAATACCCACTCCCCTCATCCTCCCTGCGCGCACCTCAGCATCTTGCGGGGGTGTCTGCCGCTGGGTACCAGCTAAAATAAAGCGCTTCTTTAACTTTTGGACTTGCCTCGTTGTCATCTGATTTTTTGAGTTACAAGATAGGACTGTTGGTTTTGATTATAGGAATCATGCTGCTGATTATAATTTGACTGCTCATCATACGAGCCTTGATGTTGATCATAGCCTGACTGCTGGTCATAGGAATCTTGCTGACCAATCTTGATTGGTCATATGAAGGTGCTCTTCCACCTTGGCCTCCTGATGATTCCGTGTGTTGTCCCTGGTTATTGTATGATTGCTGGCCATAGGAGCTCTGTTTTTGATTCTCATAACCACTGCAGGACTGTGAATAACCTGATTGGCTTTGCCCATAACTGGAGTAATTGCCATAGTTCTGTCCATATGAAGAATCACTTGTTTGTCCATAGCCAGAATAGCTCTGTGATGCTTGTTCATAGCCTTGGTTGCCTTGATTTCCATAGGAAGGATAACTTTGCTGCTCACCCCCAGACTGACCGTAACTTCAGAATCCAACATGACTAAGGGCTGTGGTGCTGAGGCCCCAGAGCCTGCCAAGAACAAGGAATACAAGAGCCAGGCGGCGTGGCGGCCGGAGTTGTTCTCCACAATGTTTACTTTTAAAAATTAAATTTCTGTTAAACCTAATTGATGACAGTGCTCCTAAATGTTTTATATCAGTAGTAATTATTAGTTTAAACACTAAATACAATAAGATCATTTGGTAATTTAAAATCCTGCCAAATGTTGAAGGGAGCTTGTTAATAATTCTTGTATGTTAGGTAAGTTGAGTAAAACAACACTAACACACTGATTATTAAGCATAATTTTTTTTTTTTTTTTTGCAGAACCAGGGATTGAACTCAGGCCCTTGCGCTTGCCAGGGAAGTGCTTATTCCACTGAGCCATCTCCCCAGCCCCTATTAAGCATAATTTTAAGTTCACATGCTTTTCTTATTTGTACATGGCATCAAAGTCGCTGTATCAGGAATATAGGAAAGGTGTGTGGTACAGGAAGTCTACTAAGTGTATTCTTGAGCTTTACTAGTCTGCTAATGTGCCTAGATATGAAAAGTATTTCTTGTCATCCACCCTTCCACCCAGTTGCCTTTGTGAAGTAGAAGTTATAAATGATAAAGGTGCTTTGGAACTATATTAAGAGCAATAGTACAGCACATATGCCTATACTTTGCAGCACTTGGGAGACTGAAGTGGGAGAACGGTTTGTTTTTTATTTTTTTATGAGCAAAATATATTTGAGAGAAAGAAAGCTCCTGTCCCGAGAGGGGGGGGGGCGGGCAGCGAGTGGGTACATCCCCCCAGGAATTTGTCTCTTTCAGGGACTTTTATAGAGGAAAACCATGTGGTGAGGCGGGTCTAAGGTGGTGGAGAAGACATGGGAACTTGTTTAGTTGGGCATGAGGTGAGACCAAACTATGGTCAACCAATGAGATTA
>NW_004524809.1:2642640-2646710 GCF_000260255.1 Octodon degus
TCAACATAACAGCATGGCTTTACTTCTTATATTTCGTTTTTATACTTTTCTGCTGGATGGCCAAGACCAAGGTAAAGCAGGACCTATGCAACAAGAGCTGTAGCTTTTGGGTCTGATAAGGTCAGTGAAATCCCCTCAGGATTTACAGAATATATTTATTGAGAGAAAGAAAGCTCCTGTCCGAGAGAGAGATGGGGGGGGGAGTGTGGGTAGTCCCCCCCACCCACGTTTATTTTTTTTTTCTTTTTTCTTTTCTTTTATGGTGGAATCAGGGATCGAACTCAGGCCCTTGCGCTTGCCAGGGAAGCGCTTATTCTACTGAGCCATCTCCCCGGCCTGAGAATTGTTTTAAGAATGCTTGGGCTACATGGTGAAACAACCCTCCCACCCCCCAATAAAAAGCAATAGTGACAGAGACAGAAGATTTTAGGATGGTTGGAAGGTGGGAGGTGGGGATTGGCTCGGCATCACAAGCCTCCTAAATAAGTGCTCTACCATTGATATATATTCTTGTATTCCCAAGAGACACAGAAATACAAGGTAGCAGGTGCTTTCATTTTTCAAGAAAGAGAGCTTTTTTGGGGGGGGAGCAGTGAGCATTAAATTCACTAGCCTCACCCAAGCTAGGTAAATGCTGAGTTAAATCCTCAGCACCCTCCACCCACTTCTTTGAGACACAGTATTGCTAGGTAGTTCAGGCTATCTTGAATTCACTATGTAGCCCATGCTGGCCTTGAACTTGCCATCATCTTTTTGCCTCAGCCTCTCCAGTGGTGAGTTTCCAAGCATGTGGCACTAAACTTGGCTCATCTTCAGCCCCTCTGACAAATTTTGAGATAGTGTCTCATTAAATTACCCACACTGGCTTTGAATTTGTAATCCTCCTGCTTGTCCTTTTGAGTAGCTAGAGTTACAGGGCTACACTATCACAATGAGCCAAAAAAGAGCACTTCTGTCCCACAATAAAGTGATAGTTTATTTTAGAACTTGGAAAGAAGAAATGATAATTTAGTTTGCCCTGGGAAATGCACTACAGGAACTTGAATTTTAACATACTGGCAAAATTCTTTTTTTTTTTTTTTTTTTTTTCAGAACCGGGGATTGAACTCACCCTTGCACCTGTCAGGGAAGTGCTTATCCTACTGAGCCATCTCCCTGGCCCTATACTGGCAAAATTCAACTAGCTTGTAACCAGTTGAATATTTTGGCAAAATTCAACCAGTTTTGATGAGCTTGCTTTCTTAGACTATGGATAAACATTCTTTTTTCTTTTTGAGGAACTGGGGATTGAACTCAGATCCTTGCATTTGCTAGTCAAGTGCTTATCCTACTGAGCCATCTCCCAGGCCCAACATTCTTCTTTATCTTCTGTACAATTTTTCTAGATAACAGTAATCATGTGGCTTTATGTTGGACTTATTACATATAGATGATTAGAAAATTAAATGAAAGTTCTATAGTATAACAGGGTAACCACAGTTCAAACAATTTATGTTATGGGGGTGGGGAGTACCGGGAATGGAACTCAGGACCTTGCGCTGAGCTACATTCCCAGCCCCATCAATTTAAATATAAGATTTAGAAAAGAGTTTGAAGATCTCCAACAGTGTTCAAAGAGTCATAAATGCTAAGTAAGAAAACTGACTTGAGTTACATGTTGTAAACCTGTAACACGGTATTATAATGTACAAGAACATATATAACTGCTGCGTGTCAGATTTAAAAAAGGAAAAACAAAACCCACACACAAAAAAGAAAACAACAATAACAAAAACCCCAAAAAATCCAAGGGGTAGGGATGTAACTTAGTGGTAGATTGCAGGATTGGTCTGGGGTTCAATCCCTAGGACCAGGAACAACAGCAGTAAATCAAGCCAGAAAGAATAAAGGTTCTATGTGAGGGAGCCAAAGACCTTACAAATGTATCCCCTTATCTCTTTCTATTATGTTTATTATTATGATTAAGCAATCATGTACTTGGTGTTCCTTATCCACTGCCCTACCCTAATCAAGAGCCTAAGTCTCCTTCCTTGACTCTTTCAACTTTCATTCCCCAGTACTTAGTCCTAACTACAAGAAAAATAATTAATCACCTTTTAGAAGGATTTCTATTCCTAAAATTACCTTGGATATTTCATAGTGTGTTCCTGTAAGAGTACAAAAATGTTTTTTGTTCATATAAAAAAAAAACTGCTAGAAACACTATATGTTCAAAATAGGTTTGTTTCTGTGTTCCATAGTTTCTAATCAGATCTACTTTCCTGTGGATAAGTTTGTATAAAAGTATTACTATACCAGAAATCATACATGTAACTTTCCTGGACAGTGTTAGAGGTCTGTCAACATCAGTATCATTAGCATAGTTTTACTCACAAGGGTCAAATAGTTCACATTTTGACAAAATAATTGAGAAGTTTACTCTCTTCTATTCTGATATTGCTGGTGTCTGTAGTACCTCCACCATTGCTAAGAGCTTCTGTCTTATTCTGCCTTCCACAGAACAGTCTGCACGGACTATGTACTGGGCTGTATTGGGCTCTCTGCCTATGGATACTTCTGAGGACAGACTGTGCTTCTGCAATGTCAGTGCTCAGATTACATCCACTGTCTGCCAATGCACTTTGGCAGGTTCCAGGTGCTTTTTTGAAGTCCCTGTGTTTCACAAAAGCTGATTGTTGATCTAAGTTCCAACTGAATAAGAATTAATTACACAGAACAGAGGCACTGAAGGGGAAATTTGAATGTGGTCACCTTAATGTTTTGAGTGTGTGTCTGTATATATGAACAAGTACTCTGGCTTTTTCCCTAAATTATTTAGAATCTAAATACTCTCATGCCTTATCGCATGTAATACATATTATGGTTTAAAAATTTTATTTATTTTTTGGCAGCAAGACCAGGCAAATTTTGTGCCATTGAGCTATATCCCTAGCCTTTGTTCTTTCCTCTCCTCTCCTTTCCTCTCCTCCCTTCCTCTCCTCTCCCCTCCCCTCCCCTCCTATCCTTTTTCCCTTCCCCTTCCCCTTCCTGTTCCCCTCTCCGCCTTTCTTTCTTGTGTGTGTGTACTGGGGATCGAATGTGTGACCTTGCCTTGTCAGGCAGACACTCCACTGGACTATATTCCTGGCCCCTTTATTCTTTTAAAAAGAACATTAATGTACATTTTCATAGGTTCTGTGCTAATGATCTGAATAAAAAAGCAGTATCTGATTTTCACTGAATCCTCAGCATTCAAAAGTTATTGAGTTTTCCTTTGATTTACATAGCAATTGCTATTTGCAGATGATCATTATCAATCTTATTTTTACCAGAATATAATTGGACTTTGTATTCACTTATACTTGGAATGTCCTCAATGAATGAATGTCACATGACAATGATGCTTTGGGAACCAAATAAGAAATCACTTTATTTTTTTTATTTATTTATTTTTTTAAAAATATTTATTTGTTTATTTAGTGTGTGTGTGGCCAGCTCAGCCCACCAGGGGGCAGGCCTGGCTAGCACGTGGTGCTGGGGATTGAACCGTGGTCCCTGTGTTTTGTTTAGCTTAGCTTGTTCTAAGTAGGTGCTTTAGACCACTGAGCCATCTCACCAGCCCCAAGAAATCACTTTAAAAAAACAACAATAGGGCCTGGGGAGATGGCTCAGTGGAATAAGCGCTTCCTGTGCAAGCGCAAGGGCCTGAGTTCAATCTCTGGTTCTGCGGAAAAAAACAAAACAAAACCAACAACAGTAGATAATACCCTGGCAAGGCAAGGGCCTGAGTTCAATCCCTGGTTCTGCAAAAAAAAAAAAAAAAAAAAAAAAGACAATGTATGGAACCTGTGCCTACCGTGAAAATTCTCCTAAAAGAAATGGCATTAGCCCTGGCTTGAAGGTTCAGTCTCACAAATGGTAAGTTTTTGGCAAAGCTTAGCAAGTATCAGGGACTTCAAGAAAAGATTAATCTAACCAAATTTGTGTCACTGAAAGTAAAACTTGGGGCTGGGGAGATGGCTCAGTAGAATAAGCGCTTCCCTGGTAAGCACAAGGGCCTGAGTTCAATCCCTGGTTCCTCCAAAAATTAA
>NW_004524809.1:2650169-2654168 GCF_000260255.1 Octodon degus
GCTCTTCCGAGGGTATTTAGGCTGCCTCCGGAGCCGGAGCGTCTTGGGACGGCGGAAGGTGGGTGACGTTCGTATCTTCTTTTTGTGGCTGTGGATGCCTTTCAGCACGGCCTTTTTGGCCTTCAAAGCTTTTGCTTTGGCTTCAGCTTTGGGAGGGGCAGGGGCTTCCTTCTTTGCCTTCGGCACCATCTTGGTAAAAAGGCTTCATCAACATTTATAAAAGACTAAAATGGTAAAAATTAAATGTTCTTACAAGGGAATTCTGAGGTGCTGTCTATTGCACTCTAGAGCTGTTTCTTTTGTTTTCTTTCCTTTTTTTTTTTGCTTTAAACAATTTATTTAACTGAAATGGACTTCTATTTTGAAGTGACTTCCATTTTTTAAAAATGTATTAGTTTTTTAAATTCGGTTCTTAGTAAGAAATTTAGAACACTAATTTATGAGGATAAATTCCATTTGTCAGCGCAAAAATGGGAGTGCAGGTAGCCCCAGAGCTGAGGAACAGCTTTGATATTTGGTAAAATCTGTGAGTCCACTGCTTTCTGATCCACCTTGTGTTGCTCTGAAATCTGGTATCTCTCTTTCTTGGTGTCAAAGATCTTACCCTGCTGGTGTCTGGGTTTTCACAGCTTCTTCTTCTTGAAGTAAGCATCAGTGAGGTGTTTGGATATTTTCACTTCACTGATATCCATTTTTTTTTGCGGAACTGGGGTTTGAACTCAGGCCCTTGCACTTGCCAGGGAAGCACTTATTCCACTGAGCCATCTCCCCAGCCCTGATAACCATTTTTGTAGAGGTGGCAATGACAAATTTCTGCTGTGTTCTTCTTAGAGGAACATGATTAAGGCTAAGAGGCCCAGTCACAAGTAGCAAGCCACTGCCCAACTGCTTCAAGAAGACTACTCACTCTCTTGTCTCTGTGACACCTGGTAAGGATGATCAAGATGGTGCCAGGAGTGATGCTAGCTCAAAGTTTCCTCACATGCTGATGGAAGGATTTCTTGCTGTGGCTCAACAGCTTTCAGGGCACATCTTTAGTAGGGTAGTATCTAGGCATTTTTCAAAGCTTAACCACCCAGGTATCACCATTCTTGTCCCCACTGACTGGTTTTGTGATTGTAGCAAGAACTTTCTCCTCCTTTTTCTTCTCAACCTTCGATTTAACAGCTGTGTACTTTCTCTTGTACAAAGCCTTTCTGGAATACATAGCAGATCGGGAGTGTCTACCAATTCCTCTTACTAGGCCAGGATTTCAGCTGCAGTGGGAATGTCCGTTCTTGAACTTTTTTGCATTTACCTTACCCTTTTTTTTTTTTTTTGCCAGTGCCACTGGCAGCAGCATTCTTGGCTTTGGGTTCCTTTACTTTAGTGTCTGGCTTCTCAGTTTTTTTCACCTACCATCTTACAAGATGGGAAAGAGCCCATTTATTTTGATACATCTTTTCCCCATGGTGATTTACAGGACCTTCAAGCCAATATAAATATTTCATAAATAATTGGCCATTTGGGTATATACTTATACAATACCTCAGCAATATCTTTTTAAAAAAATTTTTATTTATTTATTTATTTATTTGTGTGTGTGTGTGTGTGTGTGTGTGTGGCCAGCTCAGCCCACCAGGGGGCGGGGCTGGCTGGCATGTGGTGCCGGGGATTGAACTGTGGTCCCTGTGCTTTGCTAAGCTTGTTCTAGGTAGGTGCTTTAGACCACTGAGCCATCTCACCAGCCCTCAGCAATATCTTAGAGCAAGAAAAACATTGAAGAGTAAAGACTGGACACAATTAATTACTAGGTACAATGAAAACTGGCTCAAATACTTGTTTCTGAAGTAAAGGCAACACACTTGTTCAACTAAGAAAACCATCCTTACAACACTGCATGATTTTTTTATTTTTGAGTAGGACCTAGAACATTTAGCTGCCAATTAAGTGCTGAATGGCAGAACCACATCCCCAGCTTATGCTATGAATTCATAGGGAATAGGTTCTAACAACTCAGGCTCCTTCTCATTGGTTCTTAAAAAGTGTGCTTCTTTGGGCGGGGCAAGCTGGTGCTTCAGCTGAACCCTGGTACCTTTCTCTTTGGTTTTCTTCTTTTTCTGATCACTTTACTTGACACATTTCAGGAAGCTATTGAGTGGTTTTATTAACTACACGGTCTCACTGTACAGTGCAGACTCACAGTGATCCTCCTGTCTGAGTTTCCCCAGTGCTCAGATTATAGGCATGTTCTGTCATGCCCAGTTTCGTGTTGGCACAGCATGCCGCAGAGTTCCAGGGCTGGCACAGTATGTAATACCAGGAATCAAAACCTGGTCCTTAGGCTTGTCAGGCAGGCAATTAGATGAGCTATCTCCCCAACCCTGAGTGTGTAATATGCTCAATATGCACATTAATCCTTCTGGCTAGTATCTTGCCCTTAACTTGACTGTTCACAACGTCAACAGCATGCTGAGTAACATTGTAGATTTCCTGTTTTGCCATGGTAACATTTGTGTGGCACTCCTCTTTGCACAACACCCATTCCCTTGATGTTTACAATATCACCCTTTTGTAGATTCACATGTATGTAGCCAAAGAAATGACTTCATGTTTTCTAAAAGGACTAGAGAACACATACCGGGTTTCCCTCCTCTTGCTCTTTGTGTTCGTCATTCTGGCAACTTACTGGAAGGTAACAATTCTAGCTGAAAGCTGGGTTTTTCTTTTTCTGTTTTTTTTTTTTTTTTTTTTTTAAGACAGGGTCTTGTTCTACAGTCCAAGCTGGCTTTGAACTTGTGGCAATCCTCCTGCCTCAGCCTCCCAAGTGCTGAGATTACAAGCAGGAGCCTGGACTCTGCAGTTTTGATTCTATAAAGGTCTGTATCTTTTTCTTTAGATTATTTTGCAACTCCATAGAAATGGAAATTACCTCTTGGATAGTACTATTATTTTAATATATTTAGTACAGGGTCTACAGGGTCTCACTACACAGATCAGATTCCTAGTGATCCTCCAGTTTTCAGCCTCCCAAGTACTGGGATTACAGGAACCACACCCAGTCTCATTCCCTTCTCATTGTGTCCCTGCACAGCATGTGGAGCCGGGAATCGAACCCTGGTCTAGTTCCTGTCCCTGCCTAAGCAAGCACTTTAGTCTGCTGAGCTATCTGGCTGGCCCTTGGATAGTATTCTTAATGCAATGTAAATGAATTTTATCTAGGAGATAATACAAATTTCCTTGAGGTTAATTCTCATTTTAACTTCTTATTGACTCCTTCATTAATTACTAAGTTAAATAAGACCTTTGAGCACACAGAGTAAATGAATTGATGTATGGATTCATAACTTGTTTATGAATTAAATTTGTATGAGTCACAATTTCCCTTTTAAAAAAATCATTCCTAATATTTGGACCCTTTTGTTAAAACATCTAATTTAAAAAAAGTTGTTTAGTCAGCCAATTATAGCCCTCTGCTGATTTTTGTAAGGTTATTACAAAAGAGCTAAGAACCATTTCTACTGTTTTAAGAGACTGTATAAAACATAAAAAGATTATGTGACAGAAAGATAAGCAGGCTCAAAATTTAAAATACTGATTCTATTACCTGGCACTTTACCAAAAAGTTGTCTGCAAGCTCTACTTTAAAGCAAAGTTATAGATGGCATCTCAACTGGCACAGATATTTAAACAGAAGCGATCAATTTAATATCGACAGGAATGAGAACTAAGCCAACACCAGCAACAATCTCAGGCTAAGACCTGTGCTGAGAACAGAGGCTCTGCAACCAAAATACTATCTAGAGATGTTATAAGGAGTATTTTATTTGATGACACAAAAGATTCCTTAATTAGTTTTATTTTATTGTTTTTTTTCCCATAATTTTATTGAGAAAAAAATAGCAATGAGACAGTCTCAAATCAAATTGGTAGGACAGTTTCAATAATTAGCACATTGCATACTCTCTTCCTAGTGGTTATTTGCTGTACAAGATGTGGTCATGATATCCTATTTACAAA
>NW_004524809.1:2655349-2669141 GCF_000260255.1 Octodon degus
AGACCACTGAGCCATCTCTCCAGCCCCAAAACCCTCTTTTAATTAGTGGTTTTTTTTAAAACAAACAAACTGACTGCAGTTTACTCAATGTGTCTTTGTACAGAAACAAAAATTGAATACAAATTTCACTAGAATCTAATTTATAAAATATAGGTTCTAAATAAATACAACATAACCTTGGTAACAACAGCAAAATATAAACTATTGACAGCAGAATCAGCTCTGACAAGAATGTATTTTTTCCTTTCAGCAACAAAATCCTACTAATAGCCATTTTTACGTGTTCAACATTGTTAAGTGTTAGGGAATGCTGGAAATTTCATAGTATTATGGTTTGTGTATAGGTGTCCCCCTCAAAGCGTCATGCAGTCTTGGGGTGGCTTCTGGAGTTTGTGAGTGATTATTGTGGATATGGATGCTGCACTTGCCCTGGGGCAGGTAATTTGCATTACAATAGGAGTTGGGGAACAAGGCTAGGAGTTACCTCAGCTGAGGCCCTCCTTTTGCTCTGCTCTTTGCCACCATCCTGAAAGGTTGCCCTCTGTCATGTGCTACTCTGCCTTGGAGCCAGCTGAGTATGGATTGAAACCTCCACAAACTTTTAGTTAAAATATACCTTTCTTTCTTTCAAGTGTCAGTTATCTGATGAGAGAAGAGTAAATGAGACACAAAGGGAAATAGATTTTAGCCTTCCAAAATTCCTGGAAAAAGGGTCTGGCTATGCAACTTGGACTCATAGTGATCCTCCTGTCTCACCCTTCCCAGGACTGCAGGTGTGCACCACCATACCTGATTTTGGTGGGCAGCACACCAGCATGTCATGTGGTACTGGAGATTGAATCCAGGTCCTTGCACTTGCTAGGCAAGCACTTAAGACTGCTGAGCTGTCTCTCCAGCCCCAAGATTTTTATCTTTTAAACATTCCTTCTAACTGGGTGTGGTGGCACATGCTCATAATACCAGCACTAGGGAGGCTGAGGCAAGAGTATTGTTGCTAGTTCCAGGCCAGCATGAATTACATAGCAAGACCTCCATTAAAAAACAAAAACAAAACAACAACAAAAAAACCCAGCCAAACCCCCAAAACACCTGTATTTGTTTGAAACAAACAAAAGCAGCTATAATTATTAACTCAATTAAGTCTACAAAACTCTAACCCCCCCCCATTGTTTGGAAGCAAACTGTAGGCACAAGACATTTTTTATGAAAGCCAAATCTGTTTCCAGAATTTTCCTGTATTAGTAAAGCCTATCAGCTGTCACACCACATGAGTGCCACTTTCTTTTCCAGGTAGGAAGCCCAATGTTTTCTCCTTCATCTTTCCATTCTTCACTCTGAAGAATCCACTGAATTTGTTCTAGTCCCTTTTACTGACTTTCCTGGTGTTGATACCTGATGACTGACCTTATGTTTTTCTAAAACTAGTGAAAGATGGGAAAAGACTGGGTCAAGGTTAAAAATAAAAACATTATCTGTAATCACAGACTGCACAGATAGGTGAGAACACGCTTGCAAGGAAGGCACTAAAGACAAAATGTGGTAGATAGACTGGCTGTGTAGCCTGCAAGGAATCTGCTGCTCTCCTCCCCAGCAAGCAGGTGGCACAGAGGTTCCCAGCCACCTTTGGCAGCTGTCTCCACAAACATACTCACTCCATAACTTCTACTAGGTGAGAACACAGAAAACCAATGACATGAGGAGCTGGAAAGGGGCTTAAATCTCTTGAAATTACTCTGGACATATGAATGTCTAAACAAGTACTCTCTTTTACTACTCAGAACAAATTAGTTCAGAAAAGAGTACAGCACAAGCTCTTTCTGAGTGGCAGGATATGAGGTTTTAGGAAAGAATCTTGGCACTGACCTTCACCTGTTTTGTTATCCATGACACAACTGAAGTAGTACAAGAAGCAGTCAAGATTGCTTATTTAGGGTCTGCCTGCCTCAAAAGCATCACATTCCACAATGGGGTCTAGTCTGTTTTCTGTTTTTATAACAAAATACCTGACACTGAGTCATTTACAAGCAAAACAGATTGTACCGCTCACTCAAGGGAGGGCCTGGGAACCCCCAAGGATCACCTACAAAGCAGTTGCAGAGCATACCAAGTAAATGACATTGTCCTAATAACAAAGGGTATTATATTTTGGTGTCCTGAGACATGACATAGAATAACAGGCCTACAAAGATTCAGTTGTTTTCAGGATTTCCAAAGACCCAATGGAAAGGATACAGCACCCTTAGCAGAGGTGTGCAAGAGATTAAAGTGACAAATAGCTAAGGTTATCTGGAAGTATAATTACTTATGGCATGATCATTGTACCACAGCTGTTCAGAGACGCTGACTAGCCGTGAGTCTCTAGGTTTTTTGTTTTTTCCTGGAGGGAAAATATGTTGTTTTAAATTTTATTTATTTATTTATTTATGTGTGTGTGGCCAGCTCAGCCCACCAGGGGGCGGGGCTGGCTGGCATGTGGTGCTGGGGGATTGAACCGTGGTCCCTGTGCTTTGCTAAGCTTGTTCCAAGTAGGTGCTTTAGACCACTGAGCCATCTCACCAGCCCAATATGTTGTTTTAAACACATTTTCAAAGTAGCACACTCAAGGGAAAAAAAAAACAAAAACAAAAAGGATGTTTGGGCTAGGGTGTGGCACTGTGGAAGAGTGCATGCTTCATTGGGGAGGAGCTGGGTTTGATCCCTAATGCATTTATGCAAGCACACATGTACACAAATGCACGTGCGCACACACACACACACACACACACACACACAATCAATTGGGGAGACTAGGTCAATTTAAATTAAATTTCACAAAGACCAAGCATTCAATATTATATAAACAAAATAAATAGAAACCTAAAAAGTATAAGGTCAGTTGTTAGGCAACAGTGTCTTGTCTGTACCACTAGAAAACTACTTGAAAGTAAGGCAGACTAAGTTGTCTTAAAAATGTTATTCCACCTTGTGAAGAGCTGTTTTCTTTTTTTCTGGCCGAACTGGGGACTGAACTCAGGCCCTTGTGCTTGCTAGGGAAGCGCTTATTCTACTCAGCCATCTCCCCGGCCCTGAACAGCTATTTTTGTGCTGTATACTATGACTGTCAGGAGGTATAAGAACCCATCTTGAAAATCCTTATTTTGTTTTCTTTCTTTTTTTAAAATGTATTTGGTACAGGGTCTCACTAAGGAGCTCGGACTTGTAGTGATCTGTTTTCAGCCTCCCAGCACTGGGATTACAGGTGTGTGGCACCATGCCCAGACACAGTGGCCAGGTCAGTGTGCCCAGGGGTGGGGCCAGCACGGCACCATATGCCAGAGATCAAACCTGGATCCCTGTGCTTGCCTAAGCAGATGCTTAGTCTGCTGTGCTGTCTCATCAGCCCCTTTGTTTTCTTTTTTGTGTGTTGTCTTGTTGTTGAGACAAAGTCCTGTTATGTAGTTCAGCTGGCCTTGGACTCACTTTGTAGCCCAGGCTGGCCTCAAACTCACAGTAATTCTCCTGGCTCAGCCTCCTGAGTGCTGGTATTACTGGCACGCACCATCATGTCTGGCTGAAAATCCTTACTTTGACAGCTGTTTTATTACTCTTGAATCTCTAGTGAACAAAGAACAGGTACTGACAGTCTCTGCTAGGCCGAACTTCAGCCAGCCTTTTCAGCCTTCCTCGTAAGATCCAATTTTAGCAAAAGAACCATGCATAGTTGTTTAGCCAGAACCTCCCACCCTCAGTAGGTGATCTGATCCCTCATCCCCCAGCTGCCTCCCTGGCATCTGTCCAGGAAGAACCCTTTGGGTCAGTCTCTGTGGTTTTTTCCTAGTCCTTTCCACCAGCAGGTGCCCACACAGGCCCTGGTTCTCCACCCTACTCCTCCATGCTGTATTTGCAGTTGAGCCCATTCCATGCCCTCCTTTGATGTGATCCTACCCTCTATCTATTATGGTCCCAAGGAACATCTTCTTTACTATGCTCTAGCAATCACTAAGTGATTTTTTTTTTTTTTTTTTTTGGAAGTGTAGGAAGAATTTATTGAGAAAGTAAGTTTCTAAGAAGGATAGAAAGGGGCCTGGAAAATTAGGTGCCCCAAAAGGCACATTTATTGAGGCACCAAAGTGGTACTGTAATAAAATGACATATTTTCTAATTTAGTCATTTCTTACATAATTTGAAAACTTCAAATTTATAATAATGTGGGGCCGGGGAGATGGCTCAGTGGAATAAGTGCTTCCCTGGCAAGCACAAGGGCCTGAGTTCAATCCCTGGTTCTGGAAAAAAAAAAAAAAAAAAAAAAAAAAAAAAGAAATTTATAATAATGAGCTGATTTACATTTGTACTGTGATTTTTTTTAAAGTTAGTTTGATTTTGAAAATATGTTATATTTTCCCTCATTTATTAACAATGACGTAGGGCTACTAAATGAATTGGACGCTAAATGAGGAACTGTACATAGTATGTACATTATAATATTCATAACAAAGAAATGGTCAAAGGAAACTCCAACTTGATGACTAGTTTTATTTGCTCATATGTACAATACTATATAACAGAACATAAAACTACAGTACTATACTGTAAAACCAGCAAAAATTACTATACTGTATAAACAAGGTGCAATGTACAAAAAAGACATTGAGCCTCTATAAACAAGATTTACAGAACTGTACAAAAATTTTATTTTATTTATAGGCATTTAAAAAAATTTATTTCAATACAGGGTCTTGCTATGCAGCTTGAACTCTAGTGGTCCTCTTGTCTCAGCCTCTCTAGCACTAGAATTATGGGTGTGCGCCACCACACCTGGTTTGGTGGCCAGCTCAGCATGCCCAGGGCAGAGCTAGCAAGCTATGTGGTGCTGGGGATCAAACTCAGGACCTTGAGCTTGTCAGGCAGGTGCTTATACTTCAGTCCCCAAAATTTTTAAAAGCAGGTTTCTTTAGTTTGAATACAATGCCTCAGTCCTAAGTCCAAATAGTCATTAAATAAGCAGGTCATTAAGTGAGGAATACCCTACATGAAAATTGCTAAAATACAAATGGCACATGGTGAACTATTTCAAGTCCATATAAAAACAATTCATCTTAATCAGTTCTTTCCAAAATATTGCTAGTCACTGATGGCTTAGAAAACAAGTACAACTAAATCCTTATACTGTTCAACAACTTGTTACCTAATTTGCAAGTGAACCCCTCAGAACTCCATTGGATTTAAAAACTTGCTTCCAAATACTCTTTAAGGACAGCCACCTGACTCAAAATAGACATAATTAACAAAGAACAGGAAGCAAGATGAAAACTCCTTCCATACTTCTGAAAGTTCATTTTTTAGAAAAGGTAGCTAAATGGTCAATTTCTCACCCTTCCTCATTCTATCTGTCAATTTGTCCATAGTACCAGGGATTGAAACTAAGGCCTTTACACTGACCTATATCCCAAACTCCCTTTTTAAAAATCTGAGACAAGTCTGTCAAGTCACCCAGACTAAGCTCAAAACTGCAATCCTCAAAACTGCCCCAGCCTCCCAGAGTTCTGGGATTATAGGAACCACTACATCTTCAAGGAATCACATCAAGGTGGACCAGAAATGTCATGGTCTGCACAGGAGACAGAATTGAGTATCTGCTTTGACACTGATCAGGTGTGGGACTTGTGTGGTTTAGGGAGCTGAAAACTCTGGTTTTTTTATTTCTTTTTTTTTGGTCCTGGGGATCCAACTCAGGACCTCAAGCTTACTAGGCAGATGCTCATACTGCTGAGCTATCTCCCTGACCCTGATGGGGCTGAAAATGAATTAAGGGTTATTCTATAAGCCATACAAGGGAGCTTGTTAGGCTGAGACTGGAGATGAACAACTAGAGAAAACATAATTAAGAAAGATGAGTTGTCTAAGGGTAGTGAGAAGGTAAGGACAAAAGATATTAACACAAGAATAGAGCTTGTGCTTAGTAAATACTGTTGAAGGAACATGTAAGCAAATCTTTTGGGATTAGCTGAAGTTTAAGAGAAAAAAATAAAAATTTTACTGTTTTATATTAGATGATCTCAAGAATTAATACTAATGCGCCTTGTTTCTTCCTTAGATACTGTGTTTGAGGAATGTCTTCTACTCTGGTGGTTTTACCCTGAAGGGTCAAAAACTCGGAGAAGTGAGACTAAAAGGAAGATTACTAAAACATGGTAAGGACTGGAATAGAGTGGCAGAAGTAAAAAGTTTTGAAAAAAGGAGGGCAATTATTCTTCTGAAGAAGGAATCTGTAGACACTGCTACTGGAGATGAAGAGCAAATGAAAGATATGACCTCTATTTCCAACCTGAGAGAGCAACGATATTCAAACAGACAAAATAAAAAAAGAGTCAGTTTTGAGAAAGGAAATTCTAATTCCAAATTTAGACATTTTGAATGCAGTAAGGGAAAAAGTCCCTTAGCAATGTTAGGAAAAATGTAAAGAAGCTAAAATTTTGATCTAAAGTAAAGTACCTCCTAGGGATGTTCTTCTTTTTTTGCAGTACCGGGGATTGAACTCAGGACCCTGCACGTGCCAGGCAAGCACTTACTCTACTGAGCTATATCCCCAGCCCAAGGATGTTCTTCTATGCAGTGTCAGTATTAAATATGAGGTAGAAATTACAAAGCCCTATCTACAGCTAGCTACCTGCTCTTTGACCCAATACTTATGCTCATATTAAATGGTAAGAGTGTGTATATGGAAGTAGCTCTACTAGGTCAAAGCAACTAACTTTCTTAACTTCAGTAACCACAATGGCAGAAGGAAAGTCTATACTGACCTGAAACAGCACAAGCACAGACTCACTATGACACTGGAAGCAGGAAGCAGCTCATTCCTACTGCTTGACTGAACCAGATCTTTGTACAGTACTGTGTACATCACTGGTGAGAAAGAGAAAGAAGATAACACAGCCCCACAAGGAAAGCCAATATTTTGGCCCTACCCTTCTAAGGTCAATTAAGACTCAGGACATATGAGAACTTGTACTGTAACGTCATGTACCTCGGTAGTGTCCCAGATTTTCTGATCAAGAAGGTTATGGGGCCAAAGAGGAAATTGATCGATGACGTGGAGTGTGCCTAAGGAGAGTCACATGGGGAGAAGACACTCTCTCAGGCTTTCACAGAGAGCACATTGGCCAAGCAATGGCCGTGACTCATCCACATGGCTGCACTGACAAAGGTTCTACAATCTGAGGTACAGGATCTCAGGATAAATCCTGAGGGCATTTCACTGACCTTCTCAAACCAAAAAGCTACAACTCTTGTTGCATAGGTCCTGCTTTACCTTGGTCTTAACCATCCAGTAGAAAAGTATGAAGATGAAATATAGGAAGTAAAGCCATGTTGTTATGTTGAGCTGTGGGGGACTCACGTCAATAATTTCTGACATTGCCAATTAAACAGAAGACCCAATGCTATTATGGGCTTCTGTACTCTTTTAGAATATTTTGCTGAGTTTACACACCTATAATATTCAACAACGGAACTTAAAAAAAATTGGGGTATAACTATGAATGTCCATTTTGTATCTGTGTATTCAAAGTGGTTGGGATAGATATATAGTTGCATTCTCTTAATGAATAGAATGATTTTTTCTAATGGTGTTTGTAAGTAGGATCACAAGTCTGCATCTTGTACAGCAATTAACCACTAAGAAGAATATATGCAGTGTATTATTTGTTGAAACTCTACTTTCGATTTGATTTGAAACTGTCTCATTGCTATATGTTTATCAATAAAACTTTGAAAAGAAAAAAAAAATAAAAAGATAACACAGCCCCTCTCTGGAGTCTATAAACATTTCCTCACAGAGAGCATGGGAACCCACATGCTGTCCTCTAAGTTAGGTGGCAGTATCCCCTGGGGTGGCAGCAGATGGGGCCGCATGGTGGGGAGGGGCACCAGCTTGGCAGGGAGCCACCTGTATGGCCAGGCCGTACAAATCAGGCCATTTTGCCTCTAGTGCGCAAAGGGTGATGGGATGGGATGTGCCTGGACATGCTGCCCCCAATGAGGGCTTCTGAGACTGTGGACTCTCCTCCTTAAATCTGCGACAACCATAATGTTCTTTCCCATTTCTGAAAGCTAAGGAGTAAGGTGGTGGGTTGACAAGTACTTACTGTATTTTCCAGTTCCTAAGTTTCCCTCTTTAAACACCTACAATCATCAGTCTTGACATCACCTGTCAGAACTCTGCAACACAGGCCATGTGGAATAGGCTGGCTTTTTTAGGTTCAATCTATTGGAAATACTCTTAAAAATCTAAAAACACAATAAAATGATTCATTACAAAAAGAAAGAATGAGAAAATCTTGTTCTGAGGTTTCTGTATTTCACTAGAGTACATAAGACTTGCTGGGGTAAATCAACAGAGATCACTAAACTCTTAAAATGAGGGCAAGAGATAACAAGTTTGAGCCAACCTGGGCAATTTAGCAAGACCCTGTCTCAAAAACTGGAAAAAAAAAAAAAAAAAAAGACCAGAGGTGTAGCTCAGTGTGAGAACACTTGAGTTCAATCCCCAGTATCATACACAGGCAACAAGGCAAAATTAGGATCTCTGACCCAGGTCAGCAGTGAACTCAAGTCCTGAAAGTATTCTCAGTGTAAAGCTCCCTAAGGTTATATCAGACCAAATTATGTCTCACTGTAAAATAAACAAAGACATATGCAAGTGAATAAAGGGGGTCAAGTCAAACAAAGAAGGACTAGACAAGGAAACATAGGGCAAAGTCAGCTCTAAAACTTAACAGTGGAAAACCTGACCAAACACTGCTGTGCTATTTACAGTTAGTCCCTTACTGGACAGTGCTCTCCTCCTCTGGGCCTGTGGTCCTGTATTCATCTCTGGTCCCCAGCACCAGCTCATAATACAGGCTCAATGAATGTTTGCTCAATCAGTAAGAAAAAAAAGAGGGGTGGGGGGGGGTGGCCAGATAGCTCAGCAGATTAAAGTGCCTGCTTAGGCAGATGCAGGGGCCAGGGATCCTTGGCTGCCCTGGAAGCACACTGAGATAACAACTGAGACTGGGTGTGGTGGCACATGCCTGTAATCTCAGTGCTTGGGAGGCTGAAAACAGGAGGATCACTATGAGTCTGACCTGCGTAGTGAGACCCTGTAGACCCTGTACTAAACACATTAAAAAATTAAAAAAAGGATAAATCAGACCACTCAAAAGCATGCTTTTGCTATTTAAGTCTATAGTTAATCTTGGCTGATTTCTTTTTTTTTTTTCTGTATTTTTGGGACAGGGCCTACAGGGTCTACAGGGACACATAGTGATTCTGTTTTTAGCCTCTCAAGCACTGGGATTACAGGCACATGCCACCACACCCAGTCTCAATTGCCATCTCAGCATGCGCCGGGGGCAGGGCCGGCACCATAGGCCAGGGATCAAACCCCAGTCTTTGCACTCTACCTAAGCAGGTGCTTTAGTCTGCTGAGCTATCAGGCTGGCTCTATCTTGGCTGATTTCTGCATGGAATTTTCAATTTTTTTACTGTATGTTTCAAAGATAGGCAGTGTTTGTCCATTTATTAACTTCAATCTTTAAGGGTTTTGGTTAATTTTGGGGATTCTACAACTACATAACAAGTAGAAAATCAAAAACCAAAAACTTAAAAATCCCAAATGTGAGTCACAAAGAGACCTTAAAAGTTGGCACTCCCCATGATCAAATAAAATTTATTAGAAATGTCTGAGGTGGAAAAATTCATCCAAAATTAGAATCAGGACCAAAATTTTCTATTTAAGAAGAAGCAGAAAAGAAGAAGAAGGAGAAGGAGAAGGAGAAGGAGAAGGAGAAGGAGAAGGAGAAGGAGAAGGAGAAGAAGAAGAAGAAGAAGAAGAAGAAGAAGAAGAAGAAGAAGAAGAAGAAGAAGAAGCAGCAGCAGCAGCAGCAGCAGCAGCAGCAAACCAGATGTGGTGGTACACACTTGTAATTCCAGCACTCCTGGAGGCTGAGGTAGGAGGACTGCAAGTGTGAGCACAGTCTGTGTAATTTAGCAAGACCATTTTATCTCAAAATAAAAACATTGAAATAGGGCTGAGAAATGTGGAAAAACCCTCAGTACAGAATAAGGTAGGTATGTTTGTGTGTGTGTGTGTGTGGTGATGGTGGTGGGATGACAGAAGCAATGAAGGTGAAGACCTCTGTTTTGAAGCCAATATTTAGAAAAACAATATAGAACTGTCTGTAGTCTGGACTTTGGCAGCCACTTAGGAAATCACTTGCCATCTGCCTATGACCTCCTGCAAATATGCTATGATTAACTTATTTTTCCTTCTTATAATTTGATTAAGTTATTTTGTAAAGCCTTTTAGAATTAAAATTGAGATGACTGCTGAGGCATTATAGAGAATTACAGAATTTACAGGCCACTATTCACAGGGTCAGAAAGAAAAAGTCAAAATTAAAATTCTTAGTCATATTGTTTTATCTTATATATTAAGGCAAACACTAATAAAGAATGTGTCTGTGGTCAATTGATAAGAGATCTTTAGATGATTTGTAGAGTTTACACTTAAGACTGTGTCCCTTGAGAATTAAGTTACTGTCACTGTACCTCTAAAGGCACACAGTTTCTCACAGCATAGCCAGAGCAGCAGTTACCACCTCACTCTTACAGTGACAAGTTTAAATTTCTGAAATTCCTCAAATAGTGTTTTGCATGTAAATGGCACTAAGTTACTAAATACATGGAGGAAATGGTTCTGTGTCTCTGAATGAATAAATCTCCCCAGCCCATCCACATGATTTTTCCCACCTGAAACAGGCTCCTGCATTCCATTCAGACACCAGCTACTGCCCAGTTTTCTACTTCCTATTGTGAATACTGTCTAGACTTACATTTCCATGTTTCTTTTCCCCATTCTCACTTGCACAAGTAGCTTTTCTCTCAGTAGTCAATGTTACTGACATTACTAAATCCAAACATGACCTCCATACTGGCAAACTTCAAGCCTCATGCATGCTAGGCAAACACTCTACCATGGTGCTACACCCAGTCTTTTTAAAATTTTATTTTGAGATTGGATTTTGTTAGGTTGCCCAGGTAGGCCTCAAATTTGCAATCCTCCTATCTCAGCCTTCCCTTAGCTGAGATAACAGACATGTACCACCACACCTAACTCAAAGCTGGTCCTCATTTCTCTCCCTCTAGTGTTTCCCTAAGTATCCAGTATACCATCAAACTCTTCTCGATTTCCCTCACACCTCACAGACAGTCCAGGGCTTCTTCCTCTTGGACTGAAGTGCATAGGGCTAGTCTTTCCCCTCTTCTCTTCCTACACTTGTTTACTCAATGACTTCACCTTGTGACCTGGCTTTAAATATCATATACAACTGCATTCTCTTCTTAAATCACACTTGCAGCCCACCCAGCCCTCTTCTGTCTCCTGAGTCTCTAGAGTCATACAGCCAATTGTACACCCATTACCACTTACATGTTCCCAAACGGAACACATACTTTTTCCCATAAAACCTGTTACACAGACAAGTTTTCCATCGCAGGTGGTGACAAGCTGACCATCCCAGTGTCCAGGTTACAACCCTGACAGCTGACTGATTCCTCTCTCCTACATTTTGGACCTAGTCCCCTAAGACTCTGCTGATGGGGCCTTCAGAACACACCTAAGAATTCAGCCCATCTCATCATTTTTATTTCTACTTTGGTCTTTGTCATTATTATATCTTGACTGGGTTACTAAAATGGTCTCTTCAGTGGTCCAGCTCATTCATATTCTCTCTCTTTGGTGGTACCAAGGACTGAACCCAGGCTTTTAAACTGAATTGTACCTCCAGATTTTTTTTAAAGCAGGGTTTGCTAAATCATCCAGGCTGGGCTTGAACTGGTGATCCTGTCTCAGCCTCCTAAAGTGCTAGAATTATGGTATATTGCACCAATGCTCAGCTAGCCTTTTCTAAATACTATAGCTAGAGTAATCTTTAAAAAACTTAGTCAAGTCATGCCATTCTCCTGCTTTATATTCTTCACTGAATTTCTTTTATACTTAAAGAGGAAGCCAATGTTTCAAGATAGCCTTTAAAGACATGCTTAAAATCTGGCCCTTAATGCAGTAGATTAAGAGCCACATTTAATCTAGTACATGCTTCCCTTTATAACATGATTTATTCAGTCTTTCCACCAAGAGGTGATACCAACTTTGGCCACCTTAATGGTGAGCAGTGGAGACTGCATGAGGACAGGTGCACTCTTGTGCTGAGACCTCCACTAATTCGTCCATCTGAGCCCCCAACAGCCAATGACTTAGGGCACAGCGAACACAGGAACCAGCAAACAGCCCAGCCACATGTGGACTCAGAGTTCAGCTCAAACAGCATGGTTCTTTTCAGTGACTAAGTTTCAGGGAGTCTGTTACACAGCAATAGGTCAACAGATAATATGTTACAGTTGTGATGAACCAGCTGCTCCTTCTTTTACTCTTTTTCTAGTCCTGGTGACCTCTTACTTGCTCCTTGTATACATCAGAAACACTCCTGTCTGTGCTCTGCTGTCCTCCTGCCTGGAACATCCTTTCCTTAGCCAGAAGGCTGATCTGCTCACCCCTTTCCAGTCTTCCTTGGATATCTTTTCAATGAGGCTTGCAAGCCCTACCTTAAGATGGTGCTCCTCCTTGGCTCATAGCACTTCCAATCCCCCTTGGCCCATTTCACTAACATTATGGCCCACCCCTGGCACAGACTCCATTATTAGGTATTTGTTATCTTCTTTTCCAAGTTGAATATGACTGATTTTTTTTTTTTTAATCCTAGTATGCTAGGCAAGGCCTCTACCATGGAGCTATCTCCAGTCCTATACAAGCCACATGAGGCTGAAGATTTGATTGTCTTGTTCACTGATATACCCCACGCTCATTTCAAACCCTAAGGCCTAGAGCAATGATGGTGAACTTCTCAGAGCTTTCCACAATAAACAACCCACTGTGGTGCCATAGGTACCCACAACTGGCCTAGTACATAGTGTACTCTCAACACTTACTTTAGAAATAATTAGAGTGCTTCATACACAGTATATATACTAAAGCTCACAGTTGCTAACTCCCAGTATAAACTATCACTGGTGACAAATGTTTTCAAGTGTTCAGTTCTTGACCTTAACTCTCTGACTTTATTTATTTATTTAGTACAGAGTTTTGCGATCCAGCTCAGACTTGTAGTGATCCTCCTGTCTCAGCCTCCCCAGCATTGAGATTACAGGTATGTATCACCATGCTGGGTTTCAGTGGCCAGCACACATGCAGTACCAGGGATCAAACCCAGGTTCTTATGCTTGCCAGGCAGGTGCTTAGACTGCTGAGCTATCTTTCCAGCTCAACTCTCCAACAATAGTACAAGATGCAGCACATATTAGCTCACCTACTTTTGAGGCATAGAAGGCAGCTTATGTACAGAAGCAGCTGCTGTAATCTGGACCCCTTTCCCTCTCTCTCCTAGTGCAGCAACCCTCTCACTCACCAGTTACCACCTAACTACTGAGGCAGTTTTTTGAACCATATAAAATTAAAAAGAAATTTTACAATTACAAAATTATATGGGCAGATCTTTGAATTGTTCTTATTTGATCTGGCCTCTATGTGAATCATGTCTATTAATGAGACTAAGGTCAAGCTGCAGTTAGATGGTTCAGATATAAGGGAAGTTTTACTCTATCTTTCAAGCATTGACATTTTAATATAGTGAGAGAAAATGTACATAACACTTATTTAAAAGTAAATTACAGGGACTGGGGAGATGGTTCAGTAGAATAAGCACTTCCCTGGCAAGTG
>NW_004524809.1:2669241-2669910 GCF_000260255.1 Octodon degus
TAATATAGTGAGAGAAAATGTACATAACACTTATTTAAAAGTAAATTACAGGGACTGGGGAGATGGTTCAGTAGAATAAGCACTTCCCTGGCAAGCGCAAGGGCCTGAGTTTGATCCCCGATTCCGCCAAAAAAAAAAAAAAAAAAAAAAGTAAATTACAAGGGCCAGCCTAATAGCTCAGTGGAGTAAAGCGCCTGCAAGCAGGTGCAGGGGCCTGGGGTTTGATCCCTAGACCTGCCCTGCTGGCCCCACCTCTGGGGCGCAGTGAGATGGCAATTGAGACTGGGCATGGTGGCACGTGCCTGTAATCACACCACTTGGGAGGCTATAAACAGGAGAATCACTACAAGTATGATCCAGTAGTCAGACCCTGAACACCCTTTAGACCCTTCCCTAAAATACAGGGAAAAAAATGTAAATTACAGGAGGGTTGGCCAGATAGCTCAGTGGACTAAAACTCCTGCTTAAGCATAGTGCAGAGGCCAAGGTTGGATCCCCAGTGTGCCATACCGGCCCCGCCCCCAGGGCACACTGAGGTGACCATTGAGTCCTCAATAGTCATACCTATAATCCCAGCTCTTGGGAGGCTAAAAATTGGAAAATCACTAGAGTCCAAGTCCAATCTATGCAGTGAGACCCTGTACTATATATATATATATATATATATGT
>NW_004524809.1:2670010-2684574 GCF_000260255.1 Octodon degus
TAAAGTAAATTACTGGGCTGGGGAGATAGCTCAGCGGTCTAAGCACCTGCTTGGCAAGCACAAAGACCTGGGTTTGCTCCTTGGTACTGCATGCCATGCTGGCCACTAAACCCGGCATGGTGGTATATGCCTGTAATCCCGGTGCTAGAGAGGCTGAGATAGGAGGATCACTATAAGTCCAAGATGCATAGCAAGACCTTGTCATCAAATAAATGATTTAAAAAATTTACAAGTATGGGGGCCAGGGAGATAGCTCAGTAGAATAAGCGCTTGCCTGGCAAATGCAGGGCCCTGAGTTCTATTCCTGGTAACGCAAAAATAAATAAATAAATAAATAAAAATAAAAATAAAAGTAAACTACAGCATCCACATGACTAAGTGATTATGTACATATATTCTAAATATCCAGTGCAAATTCTAAGACCTTCTGCCCCTGGGTACTAAAGACTGATCCTAGGATCTTATACATGCTAGGCAAGCACTCTTCCATTGAGCTATACACCTATTTCCTTTGAAATTTTGAGACAAGATCTTGCCAAACAAATTGTCCAGCAGGGTGTAGACTTACATTCCTCTTGCCTTATTGCAGGTTGCAATGCTAGGCTGGCTACTTCTGAGTACATGCACAGAAAACTCAGGTGGCATCACGAGGACTTGTCTGAGCTTTCAGTGCTAATACAAAGCATTAACATAAGCATGCAGATGCTGGTATTCAAGGGTGCCAAGAAAGAGAAAGGGGAATTGGCCATCTTTAGAAATAAGCCTTACATATTGAAAAGTAGATGCGCCCTACAATTTTTTAAAATTATTTATTTATTTGTTTGTTTATTTTTGTGTGTGGCCAGCTCAGCCCACCAGGGGGCGGGGCTGGCTGGCATGTGGTGCTGGGGGATTGAACTGCGGTCCCTGTGCTTTGCTTGGCTTAGCTTGTTCTAAGTAGGTGCTTTAGACTACTGAGCCATCTCACCAGCCCACACCCTACAATTTTGTCTTAGATTCACCTACAATTTCAAGTATTCCTTCAACCTATTCAGTGCGTGTATATGTGTATGTGTGTGTACACCTATGTGGTAGGGATCAAACCCAGGACCTTTTACATACTAGGCAAGCACTCAAACACAGAGCTACCATTCCAGAATTCAGAAAAAAAATGCTTCACAAAGTGTGTTGCAATCTCACATAAAGTCACATACATACTGGTTATGGAGGTACATGTCTGCAACCTCAGTTATTAGGGAGACTGAAGAAAGAGTCCCAAATGCCAGGACAGCCTGGGCAGCTTAGTGAAAACCTGTCTAAAATTAAAATTAAGAAGGAATAGGGAGGTGGTACAGAGGTAGAGCATTTTCCTAGCAGGCATGAGACCCTCCAATCAGCCCTCAGTATTGGGAAAACAAAAACAATCCAACCCTCTCCCAAACCAAATCAACCAACCAACCCAACAAAACCACCCAGGTCATATACATAATCCTAATCTATACCTGACTCATATATCTAGATAATCTTATTAGGAATGTCTGATGCTGGTATCAAGTACCTTATTTTTTATAATCCTCATCACTGCTTTGATGGGAATAGTTTAGTTTTACTGGAGACAATCATGAGTAAGAAGCATAGGCAGGGATCAAGGGGACAGTTTGACTGTCTCTGGTACTTTTTGCTTTACAAACACTCTACTGTTAACAGTTAATGCAATCACTGGAGCAAATAAAATCAACTACAGATGTATATGTTCATCTTTCCCCTTACTGTATGAACGGAAGGAAAGAAAGTTAACTTTTTTCTTCTAGTCTCTACCCCAACTACTTTAGAGTTCTCCTACAAATTCTTTGGTTCTGACCACCCCATTCACTCTAGGCATGCACTCTTAATGAAAGGTAAGTAAACTAACCTGTTATAACCTCAAAGCAAACAAGAGATATCTCAGGGTTTTGATTCCAAGATCCAGAACAGAACAAGAGAGTACAGACCAGAGACATGAATTTGTTAACGAAGCTGGCTTTTTAAATTACCAACCAGAAGCATGATTCAGTATCAAACTTCAGAGTGAAAAATACATTTAGAGCTTAAATCCAACTGGTCAACAGCAAACAATCTTAATGTAACTTAAATTCAGAATAAGGAAAATTTTATAAAGAATCTGCTTTGATTTAGTATTTATCTCTAAGAAAATATCTGTATTTCACTTATAAAACCGAATAAAAACTCATGGTGAAAACACAGCAACTGGCCAGGTCTGGATGAAATGTGAGAATGCTGGCTGTGCTGCAGAAAGTGGGATCATCTTACTGCCTGGCTGAATCTCAGGGTCTGCTCTGCTTATCCAAAGACACAAATTCAGCACTGGTATAGTGAACACTGCTTTATAAATCACAAAATCGGCAGATCCTTGGGAAAAATACTATGAAAACAAGTAGCTTTCTTTTTTAAATGTCAGAAACACTCCCCATTGGCTTTAACTCAAATTTCTGTTTGGTGTACATGGCTGGCATCTTCAAACTTAACCCAAGCTTGTCCCCAAACGGCCAGAAGCAGACAGAACTGTCCTGTCCATGGAAGGAATCCTGTATTTCCAGAGCTGTTACCAAGAAAGCGAAGATGGCATCCCTTCTGCCCTAGAGAAGCTGCCTGGAGTCTGAACTCCCTAGGGTGTTTGAGCACCATCTCCCTGAACAGCTACAAGGAGAATAAACCACTAGGAAACACAGTATGAATTTCCACTGTTACAATCTTAGTCTTAAAATAGCATATGCCTTTGTCTAAGATCTACTGCTGAAAAATGCGAAGTTTCAGCAGCTAAGGCCATTTTATGTGTCTGTCTACTCAATCAGCCCCACTTAAAGCTACCAAACTAAAAGAATAAGAAAGAGGTTTAGGAAAAAAAGGACAGATACACACACATATACAACATACGGTTTCCGAGGAGAGTGAGGGCTCCATGCTTGCGAGGGAGAAGCAGGAGAATATGCCGGAGAACCCTTGGGTTTTGCCCAGATTTGAACATGCTGTACTGTGGCATGAGGTCAGCAGAGATGGGCTCCAGCCCTGCGAGGCTGAATTCTGCCCTGACAAAGCAGTTCACTGTAATATGAAGCAAGAGGACTAGGGCATGCTGGCAGCTATACAAAATGCTGTTCTAGAAAGTAATGGCAATTCCAAACAAGGGATCTGTGCTGTCACATGAGATGATCTCTAGCCCAGTTAAGCAATGAGCATCAAAAATACATTCAGTCCCAAACACATTGCTCTCAAAATATTAAAAGGCAGGAAAGAACTTTCTCCTTGAGCCTCTTTTGTGTCTGCAGAAAATGAACAGGAAATAAAACCACTGGTAAACTTGATTTGTGTCTCATTCTGAACCAAGAGGAGGCGGGGCCAGCCTCTGCTCTGCGATGTTGTCAGCTAGCTGAGGGGTCCCCATGGCTTCTCCATGACTGTGAAACGGGCAGAATATCCTGAATATATTTGGTAATGAATAGATACCAAACTGAAAATGTGGCAGACAACTTCATTTTTCACATGTACTCAAAATACAAACATCATGTCCATCTTTTATTTCACCCAGAATGTAAGTCTGCCCTGAGAAATACTTCCTCAAAATGAGAAACATCAGAAAAGACTTTAAGTAGGACATGGAGTCTGAACACAGAATTTCTGTCAGGAGAAAATGGAACAATACAGATATTCTTTTACATTTTATGGTCTCTTTTCCATGACAGAGGTCCTATTCTAGATTAAAAGTGAACAATGGTTTTTTCACAAGTAAAATTAAGTTGAAGGGCCGGGGAGATGGCTCAGTAGAATAAGTGCTTGCCTGACAAGCACAAGGGTCTGAGTTCAATCCCTGGTTCCGGAAAAAAAAAAAAAAAAAAAAAAAAAAAAAAGCTGAAGACAGGCATGAATACACAACAGAGATAAACATGACAAGAAGGTAAATCTAAGAAGTCCAACAGTTCAGTTGAAAGTTAAGATGGAAGTTAGTACTTTACTTTTTGTGTTTATTGTTTTTTTCCTTTCTTCTTTTTTTGGCAGAATCGGGGATTGAACTCAGGCCCTTGTGCTTGCCAGGGAAGCACTTATTCCACTGAGCCATCTCCCTGGCCTTCTTTTTCTTTTTTCCCCAGTGCAGAGGATCAGACCAAGGGCCTGGCACATACTAGGCCAGGGCTCTATCATTGAGCTGTACTTTCAGCCCTGGTAGTTAGCATTTTAAATAACGACCTACCCTAAGTCAGGATGTTGCTTTAAAAAAAGGATGAAACAAAACAGAACAAAAGCAACTTTCAAAGGTCTCTAACATCTGGTGTTACTGAAGTTGAACTGCTAGCCTTCGGATTTGATGGTTCTTCTACTGTTTTTGTGAAGTATAGCTTCACCTTTTTTTTTTTTTTTTTTTTTAAGGGAAGGGTCTACAGTGTGTTCAGTGCCTCACTACTAAATCAGACTCATAGTGATCTGCCAGTTTATAGCCTCCCAAGAGCTGGTATTACAGGCCTGTGCCACCATACCCAGTCTCAATTGCTAGTCTCAGCGCGCCCTGGGGGAGGTGCCAGCATGGCAGGCCTGGGGATTGAACCCCTGGCCCCTGCGCCTGCTTGCAGATGCTTTAATCCATTGAGCTATTTGGCCTCACCTTAAAATCTGGAGAAAAATATGTTTGCCTTATCTTTATTTGCTTTGTTGAAGTCATTTTTTATCAAGAGGAATTAAAAACCATGAAAACAAACTTGAAGAAACTGAAAATGGGCCTTTAAAAAAAATGGTAATAGGGCATTGTGTCAGATTACTAGTTACAGGAATAATGCCCTTTTTTCTGACCAATCGGCCCTATACATCCACAGGGTTTTCACATACCTTTTTATGTCAAAGAGACATTTAAAATTTAATTAGGATAAATTAAAATGTCACTTTCCCATTTTATTCAAGTTTTCTAAAAAGTGTGTGTGGGGGGGGTGGTCTCTTCTTACTTAGCAGAAAGTCCAAACACCTAGGTATGTGATACAAAGATACTGATAGTCAGGTCTGCTTACTCTCTCCATTTTATCTCTTCTCTAAGAGCACTCCACACCGTTCCAGGCATTCCATGCCCATTACTGCTATTTTACAGGCAAACACATGGCATAACAGAAAGGTTAGGAACTGTCCAGTTACCTGGCTAGGGTACAGCCACACAGTGAAGTGAGTTCTGAATCATCACTGTTTTTTTTTTTTTTTATTTTTTTTTTTTTGTGTGTGTGTGTGTGTGTGTGTGTGTGTGTGTGTGTGTGTGTGTGTGTGTGTGTGTGTGTGTGTGTGGCCAGCTCAGCCCACCAGGGGGCAGGGCTGGCTGGCATGTGGTGCTGGGGGATTGAACTGTGGTCCCTGTGCCTTGCTAAGCTTGTTTTAAGTAGGTGCTTTAGACCACTGAGCCATCTCACCAGCCCTGAATCATCACTGTTACCTTTTACATAGTTTGGCTTATGTGTTTATCTCTAAGAAGTCAGTGAAGACAGAGGGCAAGAGAGAAGAAGCTACCAGTGTCAGGGAGTAGCTATGTGGAGGAAAGGAAGGAGGATCCCTGCATTTGTCCCAAATGTATCATAATTTAGTTCATGACAGGTAGATTTTGGCTAAGTTTTTCTGTACTGGGCTCTCTGAATTGCTGACAGTAATACTGATGTCTCCAAATATCATGGGAGTATTTAGAGTTTCAGTCATGTCAGTTTTCCAAGGATTTTAAAGCTATTGTTAATACAACATTTAATGCCATACCTGCATATAATACATACAATTTTAGGACTGGTACAGTTTAGGACTATTATATCTCTACTTTGCTATTAATACAAGACACTCCAATTTTCTTCTGATTAGTGTTCGCTGGTATTTGCTTATATCACTATATTTGAAGTTTTTTAACAAACAGAATCAAGTTGTTCTTTTCTAAATTCATTCTGACAACCTGAGTTCCAGTCCTGAGTTGAGGTTTTATTCCCCCTGCATATAAAAAATGCTATTTCATTTCCTTCTGGCCTGTATCTGATGAGAAATCTGTAGCCAACTGTTCTACAAAAAGTAGGGTGTAGCAACATTTTCTCTGCTTTCCAAATTTATCTCTTTATTTTTTTCTTTCTTTCTTTTTTTTTTTTTAAATTTTATTTATTTATTTATGTGTGTGTGTGTGTGTGTGTCTGTGGCTAGCTCAGCCCACCAGGGGGCGGGGCTGGTTGGCATGTGGTGCTGGGGGATTGAACCGTGGTCCTTGTGCTTTAAGCTTGTTCTAAGTAGGTGCTTTAGACCACTGAGCCATCTCACCAGCCCTTATTTTTTTCTAATTAATCTGTCTTTAGTTGTATTTTTTTTTCCCCCTTTTACTGGAATTAAACCCAAGACCTTTGCCCTGAGCTGTATCCCCGGCCTTTTTTAAAAAAATTTTTTAAATTTTGAGACAGGGCCCTGCTAAATTTATGTCCACAGTGGGGTTAAATTTGTGATGCTACTATCTCAGCCTCCCAAAGAGCTGGGATTGCTGGTGTGTGCCACCACATCCAGCTCCATCTTTAGTACTGATGTTAATATAATTTTAATTATGATATACCTAGTTAGAGGTTTTTGTCTTTATCCTATTTAGAATCTTGAATTTATATATTTATATCTTTTTGCCAAATTTTAGAAGCTTCTCTAGGCACTATTTCTTCAAATCCATTATCACTACCAGTCCCTATGCTCTCCTGCAAGTACTTTCTGCCCAATCTGTACTTTCTAGGTCAATGGAGTAGTTTTCTCCTATTGGAAGGTTGGAAAGCCAGGACTATATTTACTCTGCTTCCCACTACACAATTTATACACCAATGCCTGGAGGTCAGGAGCTAAAGAAGTTGATGATCACAGAAAATAGGTTTCTGCCCACTTCTGGGTTTTAATGCTGAGCTCAGGCCTAGAAACACAAAAGCCAGGAAGAATGACAAATTCAACCTCAGATCAATACTACCTCGGACTCTGCTCTTTCTCAACCCACCTTCTATGATGTACTTTCAGAGTTTTCAAACAGCTGTTCTGGGCCAGCTGTTCCAGCAGAACTCGGCAAGAGAGGCAGGGTGAGGTATGCTTGCCCCATCATACAAAAATTGGAAACTGAAGCATGGTGCTAAGTTTGGAGTTGGCTTGCTGTACAGCCATAGACACTTGGGATACAATCTAACTCCAAGAGCTGTATGCACAAAACACCACATTTTAATATTCTTTCTCTACAAAGTCACCCGATAATTATAAGGGAGCTGCTACCACTTCAGTAGTAGATTATTCTCTTTCTTCTCTCTGCTCCTAAGAAACAGATTCAGTTTCATTACTAGAGTAATCCAAAGGACAGCAATGGAAACCGTAGAAATCTCTTATTTAGTGGATGTGGGCTTTTTTCTGCTGTCAGCTAAATTTATCAGTAAAGGTTCTGACATCTAACTCCTCCATGTCCTGACTGATCACCAGCCAGAAGAGCAAAAAGAATCATGCGAGACAACTGGAATGACAAGGATAAATTTAGAAAGTAAAAATGCCCTGTGGAGAAAAATGTTCCTCTAAGTTATTCTTGTATAGAATTACTACAAGAAGATTTATTATGCTATTGAAAATAAAGTATTTCACGAGCAAGCTGCAGTTCACTTAGCATAGCCTACCAATCTACATAATTAAATGGTTATTTTTTTCCTCAGGGAAAAACCTGAGATTTCCGTCAGCACTACTGGCTTTCATAAGCTTTGTCCAAAATACTGAAATCTCTGTGAAGAAGCTAACAGGGAGGATACCATTTCACACCTTACCAAGAGGAAAAACAAAATCTTGAATGTTTGTAAAGATGGTCAATAGAAACTTTCAGGTACTAGCAATGAGAACTGAAATTGACATGGCATCCTGGATTGCATTCTGACAGTATCCAATTAATCTGAGAAGAATGTACAGCATAATCCAGTAACTCCATTCTTAGATATATATACACACTATACACTCTTGTGTGCTCGCAGGAGTCATATTCAAGGGTATTCATTATCATAGAAGTGTTAACGAGAAACTGCAAATAATCGATCCAGACCCAAAATAAGAATCAATTTATAATTGTGTATATTCTTAAGACAGATATTGCATAACAGTTAAAATAAATAGGTCACAACTATTTGTATCACGTAAATAAATTTCAACAGCATGTGTGAAAAAAGTTTTAGAACGTAAGTTCATATAAATAGATTTATATAAAATTTAAGGGGCTGGGGAGATGGCTCAGTAGAATAAGCGCTTCCCTGGCAAGCGCAAGGGCCTGAGTTCAATCCCTGGTTCCGCAAAAAAATAAAATAATAAAATAAAATTTAAAAGCATGTAGAACAAGAATACTGTGTACTTCTGGTTCCAGGCACTTGGCCGCCGTGGTTTATAGTGCAGTTATGGCCAAGTCCAAGAACGACGCCATACACAACCAGTCCCGAAAATGGCAAAGAAATGGCATTAAGAAACCTCGGTCACAAAGATATGAATCTCTGAAGGGGGTAGAGCCCAAGTTCTGTAGGAATATGCATTTTGCCAAGAAGCACACAAGAAAGATTTCAAGATGCAAGCAAACAATGCCAAGGCCATGAGTGCATACACGGAGGTTATCAAGACCCTTGTAAAGCCCAAGGAGGTCAAGCCCAAGACCATTCCAAAGGGAGTAGACTGCAGGCTTTCTTGACTTGCCTATACCGCCCACCCCAAGCTTGGGAAGTGTATCCATGCACACATTGCCAAAGGTCGCAGGCCTTGCTAGCCCAAGGCCCAGGCTCCAGCTTCTTCTCCAGCCCAGACTCCCAAAGGTACCCAGGTCCCTGTGAAGGCTCCACAGTAAAAGTCTTTTATCTGCTGATGTAAAAACAAGACTGGTGTGACCCCTGGGATGTCATCTGTGGGGGGCTGGTGTCGTCCTGTGCTCTTTGTACAAATAAACCTGAGGCAGGATTAACAAAAAGAAAAAGAATACTGCATAGTACTTATGGCCACATATGCAGTCATGTGATGCATAGGGACATTGGTCAACAAGGTACTGCATATATAATGGTGGTGAGAAGTCCCACTACACTACACGAGTTAATGGTGATGCTGATGTACACACATCTATTACACTGTCAGTCCTATAAAACTATCTAGCACAGGGGCTGAGGATACAGCTCAGTGGCAGAGTGTTTGCCTAGCATGCCAAGGCCCTGCGTTCAGTACCTCTCCCCCCAAAAAAGTAATGCCCATACAATTATATTTGATACAGAACAGTTGATAACAATAAATGGCTATATTTCTCTTTGGTTTATGAACTTATTATACTTTTATCATTACTGTATACTTTCCTTTTTAAAAAATCAACTGTCAATCAGCCTCAGGCAGGTCCTTCAGGAGGATCCCAGATGAAGGCACTGTCCCCCCCAGGAGGTGATGGCTCCAGGATGTTACTACTCTGGCTGACATTCCAGAGATAGATACAAAGGTGAAGCAGAAGACAGTAATACTGATGATCCTGACCTTGTGTGGGGCTAGGCTAATGTTTGTGCTTATACCTCATTTTTTAATAAAAAGTTAAAAAGTTTTAAGAGAAAATGCTTATAAAATAAGGCTATAAAGAAAATATTTTGTCCATTTATGAAATGTTTGTATTTTAAACTCTTATTACAAAATAATTTGTTTGTCAAAAAGGCAACAGCACTAGGTAGGTCAAGGAATAAAATTCTTTCTGCTCTGTTCTTGTACATGCTTTTTCTAGTATGACTATAGGCTTATAGTACCAACAACTTTCCAACTCCTGAGAATTCTCAGCTTGTCCTTTAGAAACACAGCATTCAAGGACTATTAAACAACTATACTGTATTGAGTTACCTAAGTATTCATAAATATCTACAATTATGTAATCACTAAAACAAAATGAAAATGCCAATAAAAATTACTTCCAGTCTGGATCAGTTTAAAAACAATCCAGGCATAGTGGCACATACCATGAACCCAGCATTCTGAGAAGCTGAAGGATCACAAGTTTCAGCCCAGTCTAAGTAATTCAGTGACTTAGCAAAACCCTGTCTAAAAATTTAAAACAAAACAAAACTAAACACACCCCCCCACACCCCACTAAGGCTATACTTACAATGATGGTCCTTCATTCAGTGCCTGCACCACAAACAAAACAAAATAAAATGAAGAGTGCAAGGTGCTCAGAGACCACAGCTTCATTATAAAGCATTCAAAGGAAGTAGAGCTCTAAGTCCTCTGGCAACTCAGCCCAGGTTTTCCCTCAGCAGGCTCAGCAAGTCTTCAAAAGCACAGACTATGAGAGTTGATACAGCTGCCTTTTTCGTAGCAAAGTCACATCCACCCTTCTCCACTAACTGTTGTCCTCAGCCTACTGAACTTACTGCTGATCCACACACTGCTCCATTTCCTTGCTGGTTTTCCTCCTCTTTTCCATCTTGGATGAAAGTCTCCAGGATGACAACACAAAATGGACAAAGCAGTCTGTCACTGTCTTCCTAGAATCTGCCTCTTCTGGGATTGCTAATCAAGTAGGTATCCTCTGACCTTATGAACAGAGGGCACTGTTGCACTGCATTCCTGCAATCATTATTCTCAGGACTCGTCACACTTTCGGAATGAAATCTCAAAATGCTCATGTGTCTAATAATCTTGCACTCACTGCTAATATACCATTTCCCTCCCAGCTCTCTGCCCACAGTCATGGTGGTATAAAAAACCAGGCAGAACTGGATTTGATTCACTGCTCTACTGGATAATGACAAGATAACATCCTTAGTCATTGAACACTGGTTTCTTCATCATCAAACATAGTTACCAAAGTTAGGCCTTACCTCACATCAAGTACAAAATGAATCAAAGACCTAAATGTTTTAAACTAAAACTCTATGTTAAAAATTAAAATAGGGGACCTGCGAGTTAGCTTAGCAGACTAAAATGCCTGCTTAGGCAAGCTTAGGTAAGCGCAGGGCGGGCTGAGTGGGCAGAGTCTGGGTGGAGTGGCATATGCCTGTAATCCCAGTGTTGAGGAGGCTGAAAGCAGGAGGATAAGAGGATCACTATGAGTCCAAGCTGCATAGTGAGACCCTGTAACAACCAAATGCATTAAAAAAAATTAAAATAGAATAAAGGATGAGTACAAAAACCTGCACAGTTATGTGTTAAAGACAAATAGAATGAAATGTTAATGTGAGAGAGCTTAAAAAAAATTAAATTCTTAGACGAAAACATGGATTTAAATCTTTGTTACTCTGGATGAAGCAAGTTTCTAAGGTATGACAGTAAAGGATGAGAAAAAAAGCAGAGAAAGTGATCAAAATTATAAACAAATGTTCCAAGGTCAGGCATGGTGGAGCATCTCTGTAATACCAGAATTTGGGAAGTGTTGATAGGAAGATCACTGTGCGTTTAAGGCCAGCCTAAGCTACGTAGTGAGCTCAAGCTCAGCCTGGAATACACAGCGAGACTGTGTCTCAAAAACCAAAAACTCCATATGTTTCAAAGACAATACTTTTAAAAAATGAAAAGGAAATTTATAGAATGGGGAAAATTTTTTATAAATGTACACCTAAGGTTTGTCTACAAAAGATATAAAGAACTGTCACAAGTCAATATTAAAACAATGATCCAATTAAAAAACAAAGGGCCTGAATAGATATTTTTCCTGAAAAAATACAGGATACCTTCATTTTTGTGCGTGCGTGCGTGCGTGCGTGCGTGCGTGTGTGTGTGTGTTCAGGGTCTCACTACACAGTCCAGACTCATAGTGATATTCCTGATTTCTGCCTCCCTAGTGCTGGGATTATAGGCACGCGCCACCATGCCTGGATTCCATCACCTGTTCAGTGTGCCAGGGGGTGGGGCCGGAGCAGCATGTGGAGCCAAGGACTGAACCTTGGCCCCTGTGCTTACCTAAGCAAGCACTAGATACCTTCATCTCAAGGAACTAGAAATCAAAATCACAATGTGAGGGCTGAGGTATGGCCTAGCAGCAGAGGATATGTGTGTGGTCCTGGGTTAAAGCCTAAGTATCAAGAAAAAAATATCAAACTATCAAAATTGTGATACCATTTCACACTCACTAGGATGTCCATAGTAATGTTTTTTAAAAGGACAGACAATAAGAGTTGATGAGGATGTGGAAAAGCTGGAATCCTATATACTGTGGCAGAGATATGAAACGGCACAGCCCCTTTAGAAGGTTCTCTACCAGTTTCTCAAATGATTGGCGAGAGTTGCTATGATCCAACAACTCTACTCCCACACAAACATCCAAGAAAAACAAAAGCATATTTCTACACAAAAACCAATATCCATGCATTGACAGCAGCATTATTTATAATATACAGAGTGACACAGCCACATAATAGAATATATGTGGCAGTAAGAAGGAAAGACACTGCAACATAGCTGACTCACGAAAACTGTGCTACATGGAGGACCCTAGGCACAAAGGATCACATATTATATGATTCTATTCGTAGAAAATGCCCAGAACAAATAAATCTAGAGACAAAAACAAGATTAGTAATTGTCCAGTGGTAGGGGGAGGAGGCAGCGATGTCTAAGAGATGTAGGATTTGTTTGGGAGAATAAAAGTGTTCTAGGGAAGGGGCCGGGGAGATGGCTCAGTGGAATAAGCGCTTCCCTGGCAAGCTCAAGGACCTGAGTTCAATCCCCAGTTCCGCAAAAAAACAAAAAAAACCCCACAAAACTGCACTGAGACCCCACCTCACTCTAGTCAGAATGACTACTATCAAGAATACAGAAAACAACATAGACTGATTAAGAGTACAGGGTGGGGGAGGGGAGGAAAACTCCTGTACTGCCGATGGAAATACAAATTAGTAGTCACTTCATCAAAAAAATTAGTCTTTAATTTTTTTTTTTTTTTTGGTACCAGGAATCAAACTCAGGATCTTGCCCTTGCCAAGCAGACACTTGTGCCACTGAGCTATATCCCCAGCTCCTCAAAAAATTAAGAATAGAGTTACTGTTGTATTTAGCTGTACTACTCCTTGGTATATACCCAAAGCAATAAAAGCCACCACACCACAGGGATACCTGATACCCTTGTCTTCTAGTGCACAATTCACAATAGCCAAGATATGGAATCAGCCTAGATGCTCTCAACAGATGAATAGATAAAGTGTGGCATAGATACACAATGGAGCATTATTTGGCCACAAGGAAGAACAAAATTCTGTCATTTGCAAGAAAATGGATAGATCTGGAGACCATCACGTCAAGTGAAATAAGCCAGATTCAGAAAGACAAACAAATGAGTGTTCTCCTTAACATGTGTAATCTAAACAAGATGACAAAGCAGAAGGGAGACAGTTATCAGACAAGAGGGGCATCAGAAAAGGAGAAAGAGAAGGAAGGGCTGGTAACGGGGCATGGATGAAGCAAAATCATTACACACAGCGAAACACCCAATGGGAAATAAGGTGGGGGAACAAGGGGTGATGAGGATACCTATGTATATAAATGATCAAAAGGGTGATGTATGCATGTCTGTGAAAATAATCTAAGTGTGTTATGTGCATGTACAAGTCTGCTAAATGAACCCCACTAATCTGTACAACTAATAAATAGGAAAAATGTTCTAAAACTGATTGGTAGTGGTTGTAAAACTGGTGACTATAATAAAAGCCTGAATAGTAGGTGAATTATACTTCCAAAAGCTGTATTTTAAAATTAAAAAGTCATTCCTCTAGGAAATATTTTCTAACATGACCTACTTTTAGCCATCCCAATTTTTCTTCTTCTTCTTTTTTTTTTTTGAGGCAAGGTCTCTCTCTGCAGTTCGGGCCAGCCTTGTGCTTACTTTTGTTCCCTGAGGCCAGTCTCGAACTCTTAAAGAGATCCTCCTGTCTCAACCTTCCCAGTGCTGGGATTATAGGTGTATGCCACCATGTTCAGTTCTGGGACCAGGTTGACGGGCAGCAGCGGGGGGCGGTTCCAGAGCCGGGGCCATGTACCTGAGGTTGTAGGGCCTGCAAAGCATGTGGGGCCAGGGATTGAACTTGGGACTTTGTGCTTGCAAGTAGGTGCTTATGTCTCTGAGCTATCTCCCCAGCCCTCTATTATTATTATTATTATTATTATTATCATTATTATTGTTTAGCACTGAGCATAGAACTCAGGGTCTTTACTCTAAATTATATCCTAAGCCCTTTTTTAATTTTTTAATATCTGAGACCAGGGGTTTGGGTATTAAAAGGAAAAAAATGTTTGAGACAGGGTCTCATTAAGTTGCTCAGGTTGTTCTTGAACTTATAATCCTTCTGCCTCAGCCTCCAAGAATGCTAGGATTCCAGGTGTGCATGAGGCCCAGCTTGTCTCAACTCTTCAGATCAATACAGATTCTGTGCATAGCTCTACTTGGTTAGGAGCAGGTGGCACTTATTTAGAAAAGAATCCTAGCATAGGAGTGAAGAAAACATTCATGCCAGTTTGGGCACTAACCACTTGCCTAGACAAGTCTCACCAAGCCCAGGTTTCCTTAAGAATGTTGATGTTTCTTAAGAAAAGATTCTTTAATATTTGTATTA
>NW_004524809.1:2684687-2685826 GCF_000260255.1 Octodon degus
AAATAAATAAATAAATAAATAAATGCAGTTATCAATACCTAAAAAAAAAATTAATACTGTCTGAGATGGAATATGACAATCAAATTTACTACTACTATTTATTTAGTTCAAAGCAGTTCTCACATTCCATGAACGCAGATTTTATTTATCAATGAAAAGAAGGATTGAATGATGACTTTTTTTTTTTTGCAGAACCAGAGATTGAATTCAGGCCCTTGTGCTTGCCGGGGAAGGACTTATTCTACTGAACCATCTCCCCAGCCCCTGAATGATGAAATTTTTAAGACTTCTCCCATCTCTACGAGACTGTGGCTGTCTCTTCAACTCTTCTGAAATAGAGTTGGATGCAACACATGAACATGTAAGCATGACTAAATGAACTCCTGACTCATCCCTGCTCTTTCTGGGGACACAAAGCTGTGGCAGCCTCAGTAATGGAGGTAAAAAGGCAAGTGGGAACTGAGGTTCCTGGCAGAGTGTTGTGACACAGATGTAAAAATCAGGCCAGAGGCTGTGCTTCTAGCCCTCCACGTCTCTGTCAAATCTCATCTTCTAAGCAATCTGGGTTAGCTCTTAGGCACTTATGTTCTCATACATCTGGAAATGATATAAAACATATGTCTGATATTTTTACTATTATCTAAGGAAAACAACCACCCTAGGCTCAAGGGTAAAAAAGCACCAACCTTTTATCTGAGAGTCCCTGGGTCTCCTGCTCATGCAGGAACTGGTTCTTTGAGATTCATTTCACTGTGCTCATCTATCCAGGCACTCAAAAGCCACCGCAGCTAAGCTTCAAAGGGGTCTCAGCTACCACTTTAACTGATAGCAGATCTTGGTATTATACATAGGAAAGCAGAGAAAAGTACCAGACAGGAAGAGGCAAAGGATCATATATAGTATACACCGCTCTCCTTTTAGGCCAAGAACTCAACAGCTTTGGCTCTTTCACCATGATGTTTCTGGCTGAAGTCAGCTGGTTATGGTCTGAAACCATAAGCAAATTAAACCTCTCATCCTAAGGCGGGCCAAATAAATCAGGGCCAGCCAAATAGCTCAACGGATTAAAGCGCCTGCAAGCAGGCACAGGGATCCAGGGTTCAATCCGTGTGCCTGCCATACCAGCCCCGCCCCCGGGC
>NW_004524809.1:2685926-2689988 GCF_000260255.1 Octodon degus
TTTATTTATTTTTTTTATTTTAGGTGGCTGGCTCAGCCCACCCTGGGGGTGGGGCTGTCATGGCATATGGTGCTGGGGATTGAACTGCGGTCCCTGCGCACTTGCCTAAGCTTGCCTAAGCAGGCGCTTTAGACCACTGAGCTATCTCACTGGCCCCAAGAAAAGATTCTTAATTGAATCAAGACTCACAAAAAATCTTTTTGCAACCTGTACTAATTTGAACTTAATGACCAATGGAGAATTCTAGGAAGACTAGGATAAGGAAGGAATTAGATTTTCCTTCTCTTCAAAGACTTCTGCCACATGTGGTGGCAACTGCCTTTAATCCTAGCACTCAGGAGGCTGAGGCAGGTAGACTGCTGTGAGTTGAGATGAGCCTGGGCTACCTAGTGAATTCAAGGCCAGCTTGGACTACACTGTGAGACCCTATCTCAGAAACACAACAACAGCTGCAAAAATAAAAACCCAAACAAACAAAAGACTTCTGCAGAAAGTGTCATTGTGTTCCCTGGTGTCTGCTAGTGGTGAGTTTGTGGGAGGTAATAAGCACCGCTCCTCTGTATGCCTGTGTCAAGGATTTAGGGCAAAAAGTCAAAGCATAAAGGGAGAAGATGAGTGTAGTCATATTACACAAAGTCAAGGGCAAACATGCAGGATCAAAACCAAAATTACAAACACTTGCACAACTACTTTGTACCATGGATTTTCTAGGATAAAGAAAGCTCTCTTCATCATAAACAATTTACCACTATCTCCAGTACAACCACCACTGCCAACAACCACAAGAAGAAAAGCAATCATTTATATGCTGTGCTCTTCTTCACATGACTTCATTTATTCTTTACAGTGCTTGGCAACTTCTGACTGGTGTACTTTTTAAAGATGAGAAAACTAAGGCTAAGAGAAAGTAAGTCGGTTGCTTACCTTCTAATGTGCCACTCAACTGAAAGGTCCTAAGAGTTTGGCTGATCTCAAATGCAAAACCAAACCCCAAGGGTGTGGCTTTTTTGTAACCTATAAACCTCAAGAGAATCACAATCTTGTTAGTTCCATAAGCACACTGTGATGGCAGCCCAGGACAATTGGGTGGCTTGTGTGTCACTGTGTAACTGTCACAGGGTATCACCCCCAAAGCTTTGCCTCTCCCACTCTTCTATCTCCTGCCCACTCAGGACCATGCTGACCCTGAAAGTCCAATTACCACTGCCATGTGAAGTCTGTTATAAGCACCCTTTGTGGAAATGACTTCCCCTTCTCCCTTCTCAACCCCAAGAACACTTCATGAAGAAATCATGAAATACCTACTCTAAGCTAGCTACTCTGATGGTTACATAATTATTCTCAAAGACTTATTCTCAGCCACAGGGGGTGTGCATGCCTATAATTCCAACTACTCACATCACTGAGGCAGAAAGACTTCAAGTTCAAGGGAAACAGCAAAAGTCTATCTCAAAAAAAGTCTCCTTTACTCTATGTTGTACATCAAGGAACTTAACTGTATGTATGTTACAGTCAGTGTGCAAAAGCTGGCAAATAGGCTCAATTTGCTTGTAAAATGCCCTTTTTTGCTAAAGTAAAAAATCTTGAGCTGGGAGTATAGCTCTGTCATACAGCACTTGCCTAACATATGTGAGGCCTTGGGTTTGATCCCAGGACCCTCCCCAGTCTTGACTAATACCTTTAAAAATCTATTTAATTGATGGTCAGAGGCAATCTTCAGACTCTAAGAAAACCTTAAAACTCAAAACCTGCTTGCTATTTACTAACTATTCAATCTGATAAAAAATACCTTCAATGTTTTGTAAAATCTAGAATAAAGCTTTTCATTTTGGCAGATTTCATTTGCCAGGTTACATTTGCTTTTAAAAAAAACAATTTTATGAAAAGCATCCAAAATCACAGTGACAGCAAAGAATGACTCTAAAATAATTTCTTTAAAATTATGCAAGATTTTGGATAAGTTAATTTTAAATAGTGTTTTGCTCTGTGTAACATGTTAGATGCACACAGTGCTGATATGACACTATGAACTCACAACTTTCCCTTGTAACTGAAAAGGACTGCTACCACATAGTATTTAAAAGCAAAGCAATACCACATAGTATTTAAAGAAAAAGCAGGAAAGTGGCAAAGAAGGTGGTTTGTGATAAGAGTTTTTAGAAAATCAAGCATTTTTAAGTTTATCTTCACCATTTTCTAAAGAAAGTAAGAAGTGTATATGTACCTTTCCCTGTTATTATCAAGGTTTCCAATCATACAAGTCTAGCCTTGTCTAGCATATGCAATGCCCCAAGTTCCATCCTGCAGTCATCATCACTCACCAAGTCTCTTAGCTGTAAGAGATGACACCTGTTACACAGACGCATGCATAAGGCAGGATAAGTGGGGTTTGTTTTGAGGTCCACTAGCAGGATCAAATTTTAGAGCCAAGGTTGGTAATACTTGACATTACATACAGTCAGCATCCCTAGCATTTTATGTTATTTATTTTTGGCTTTTGAGACAAGGTCTCACTGTGTAGGCCAGGCTGGTCTCATGGAAATCCTCTTGCCTCAGCCTCCTGAATGTTGGAATGACAGGCATATGCTATCACATTCAGCTATCATTAGGACTTTAAAAAGAGAAAATAAGCAAGTATAGGGAACATCTAAGAGAATTTCATTATCATAATTTGAAAGCCAGAAGTCATATTTATTTTACAGTTCTTATATTATACTTGCCCCCAACCCTCTTTTTTGGAGAACAGGAGCCAGGCTCTGCTTTGATCAACCTAGGACCTCAGCTGGCGACAAGTGTATGAAAGTGCAGAGAGAAGCCCTGCAGCCTAAGTGGCTGCTTGGTAGCCTGTGACCTTTGACAAGCTTTTAAATTTGAGTTTCAGTTTCCTCATCAGTACAAGAGGAATAATGTTTACTTTCTAGCTGTTGCCAGAATGATGTAAGTCAATATATGAGTGTGCTTTTTTCTTCTTGGCATTCAGTAAAATGCTCATTCTCCAAATATTTGCCAACTAGTCTAAGACCTGTATGTGATTCTACCTCATGCCCCATTAATGTAGGTGATAGAGGAATTTCTTTCTAAAAATGAACTCATGGAGACCCTCTCAATTTCCCACCATCCTTTTTTCTTTCTTTCTTTCTTTAAAAAAAAAAAAACATATTTATAAACGTGCTTTCTCCTTCTCCTTCTTCTTCTTCTTTTTTTTTTTTCAGAACCGGGGATTGAACTCAGGTCCTTTAGCTTGCCAGGGAAGCACTTATTCCACTGAGCCATCTCCCCAGCCCCTTTCCCATCATCCTTTTAGAAAGCACTGTAGATGTCTGTAATTCCAGCACCTTGCAGTGAGAGGGAGGACCTCAAGCTCAATTCCTATGTGGGCACTTTAGCAGACCCTGCCTCATAATTTTAACAACAGGCTGCAATGCAGCTCAGCAGCAGAGTACTGGGTTCCACACCCAGTATTACCAAGAATGACACAAAGCCCAAACAAACAAAACCAGAAGGTCCAATATTTTCTGGAATATCTACTCCTTTGTGAAAATGATAAAAACTACTCTTGCTCCAGGAAAAAATATGCACACACATAAATTTATATATATATTCCTAGAAGCTCAGAGCTAAAACTAGTTCAGCTTTACATAGTAGACCCTGGTAGTCTACATATGTATGATCTCCTTATTCTTTTGAAATTTAAAAACTTTCATTACACACTTAAATTTCTGTGTACAACAGTCCTACTTACAAGATTTATAGCATTCACCTTATAAAGTTGAAAATTTAGAAATCAGCTCTTCCTTAAACTTCTTGGATTGGCTTGTAAACCTCATGGTTCTTTATAAAGCTTAGCAAACTTTGGCAACACTTTTAAGGGGTATGTAATGTTTGGTTCCACTTATAAACTTATATTCTATCATTTAAAGCTAGATCTATAACAATTCTAATATTTAAAAGTCATTTAATTAAAAATTAAAAGTAGGGCCAGGGAGATGGCTCAGTGGAATAAGTGCTTCCCTGGCAAGTGCAAGGGCCTGAGTTCAATCCCTGGTTCTGCCAAAAAAAAAA
>NW_004524809.1:2690088-2692202 GCF_000260255.1 Octodon degus
AAAAGTAATTTGAATTACATTATTATATTATTTTTTAAATTATTATTTATTTTGGAGACAGGGTCTTGCTATGTAGTTCAGGCCATCCTCAAACTCACTCTGTAGCCCTGGTTGGCCTTAAACTCACAATGATACTCCTACCTCAGCCTCCCAAGTGGGATTATAGGTATGTATCACCTCACACAGCAATCTGAGTAATTTTAAATATGTAAAAATTGAACCAACTATGGTATTTCAACCCAATAGCATAAGGTTCATTGTACTCTTCCTCATTTCCAGATCTGAAACTCTCTTCTCTCACCACAGTGAGGACCCTATCAAGTCCTGTTACGGTTTGTGTCTAAATATTCCCCTTAAAGCCTGTATATAATAGAAAGGAGGGAAAAAGGTTTGCTCTCTGTTACAGCTCCTCCCCTTTTGCTCTTGTTGTTTTTGCTGTTTTCCAACATGAATTGCTGCCCTCTGCCATGTGTCACTCTGCCTTGGATCCAGCTGCGTATGGATTGAAACCTCCACAAACTGTGAGCTAAATAAACTTTTCTTTCCTTAATTTTGAGCACTGGATATTTTTTCTCAGCAAGGAAAGAAAAGTAATGGAGACAAGTCCCTACCCTCACCCTCATTCTTTGATCCAGTCCTCTCAGTGACGAGCTATACAGACCCTCCATCCATCCTTGCATTGATAGGAACATACACTCCTCTCTTGCAAGAGCAGAAAACTGGGCCAAGGATATAGCTCAGTGGCACAGTGCCTGTCTGGCAAGTGTGAGGTTCTGAGTTTGGCTCCCAGTAAAAACCCCCAAAACCTGCAGTAGACTGCTTTGTGTGGTTTGTGTCTAGATGTCCCCAAAAGCCTCATGCAGTCTTGGGGTGGGCTTATAGAGTTTATGATTCATGGACTAATGCTGGGGTTATAGATGTGAGTGCTACACCTAGGGTGGGTAACCTGCATACAGTATAAAGAGGAGAAGAGGCTTCTCTCTGCTTCTCCTCTCTTTGTGCTCTGTCTGCTTTTTGTACTTTCCACTGCCATGAACTGTTGCCCTTCTTCCTTTCTGCCTTGGATCCAGCCAGGTATGGACTGAAGCCTCTACAAAACATGAGCTAAATAACCCTTTCCCTCTTTAACTTTGGGTATCAGGTATTATGTCTCAGGAATAAGAAAAAAAAAAAAAAGTAACTATGACAACTACTGGTACAATCTAGGAAAGTCCTTGAAAATATGCATTTGAAAGGAGCACTTGAATTAAAACCAACATAAACTATTTGAACATAGAAGAGATTTGGATTTCATTATTTTGAGTAATTAGGGGAACAGTTGAGGAAGCAGGGCATAGTAGACAGACCTAAATTTTTTTGAGCATATTATTTGGAGAAACCCAAGACATTGTGCCAAACCCAGAGCCAGATCCTAGGCACCCTAAATTTCAAGACCATATTGAGCTGAGTGACCCACACCTGTTATTCCAGCACTCAGGATGCTGAGGCTAGAGGAATGCTATAAGATTAAGGCCAGATTGGGCTGTATAACAAGATCTTGTCTAAAAAAAAATTATTCTAATTGTTCCAAATATACATGGAAGGAATCTGCATATCAGGCAAATCTGCACAACAATAAAATGTCTACAAGATAAGGTTTTCAAAGGGTGGGTGAAATAGCTCAGCAGACTAAGCTCTTGCTTAGGTAGGCACAGGGGCCAAAGTTCGATCCCTGGGACCGCATGCTGCACCGGCCCTGCCCCTGGGCACACTGAGCTGGAGATGGTGTCTGGGCATGGTGGTGCATGCCTAAAATCCCAGAACTAGGAAGGCAGAAAACAGGAGGATCACTATGAGTCGAAGCTGCATAGTAAGACCCTGTACAAAAGAAAACAAGAAAAAAAAAAAAAAGAAAAGAAAAAAGAAAAAGATAACGTTTTCAAGTGTCAACTACGAATCTAAGCTCTGGTGCTACAAAAAAAATCTCAAAGAAGAAACCAGTCTACTACTACTTTTTTTTGTTTTGCACCAGGAATCGAACTCAGGACCTCAAACTTGCCAGGCACTTGCTATGCCACTGAACTACATCCCCAGTCTACTTCTTAGTCAGTGGTGTCAGGAATAAATAACTGCAG
>NW_004524809.1:2692302-2693882 GCF_000260255.1 Octodon degus
TCCTCTAGTTACAACAGCTTTAGATAGGTACAATGTTTTGATCTCTTAAAAAAAACCCTATAGTGTCTTGTCTTACAGAAGTAAAATTATGAAGTTTTTGTTTTGTTTTGTTTTTAACTGTGGTGGTTTGTTTTGAGACAGTTTTGTTATGTAGCTTAAGTTGCCCTCAAATTTAAGACAATTCTTCTGCCTTAACCTTCCCAATGCTGGGATTACAGGTATGTGCTTCATGCCTGACTATGGAGAAATTTCAATATGAAAAGTAAGCTAATTTTTTTTTAATCTCAGATTATAAGGAATTGAGATTATTGTTAGCCAAGACTCAGTTTGAACTATTGTTATGAAAGTTCTATTCTGAAGTGATAAATTAGAGAATATTGAATAAGAAGCATGAATTATGTAATACTTTTTAAAATACTTTACCTTGAGGTGAATTAGTATTCCAGACACAGACTCGTGCACAGGGAACCCAAATGCAGGTACACTGAGATCCCTGAAAAGCCTATGTGTTGCTCTTGTGTAACAACTGTGTGGCAGATACTCTTAAGTACTGACTCTTGCTTTAACTTTCACTGTAGACCTCTGCCTGGTAAATGTCTCCCTGCCTACTTCTGTAGGACATAAATATTGCACTATCATGGACTTCTGAAGAAAATACATGTTTGTTTCAAGTTTCAATTTCATGGATATGTAACTTGTACATATCACTGACATAAAGAATTACTGCATTTTGGGTGAAAGAATTGTTTTACCTATCTCAAACATCTTTATTGTCCTTTCAATCAGAGAATCTAATTTCTAGAAGTTATCCTATGGGAATAAATGTAAGTATTTAACTTCTTAGCCTTTTGGCTAAGATCAGGTGTGAATAATCAGACATCATAACTTAACTTTTCTAACCTCAACTTCTGTGTTCCATTCCCTGTAAGACTTCAAGTTGCCATCTTCTATTTAGTTAGGATGATGAGGCTTATTTAATGTTCTTTGGTTCTGTAACCTATCTTTATGTGTATGGGTGAAGTTTTCCTGAAAATACTAATTTATGCATCACCTATAAGTTTTCAAAGACAGAGGCAAGTGCACATTTACACCTTATCTTCTTTCAGCTGTGCTTTGCAGTGGCACTTGCAAGCTGGAAGGCAGAGGTTCCTGCAGCAATGCCTAGTCTCTCTCTCCATCTCAACTGGATCTGAGCTAAGCCATCACTGATAACCTTAATATCCTCACTTCACTGGCACAGAAGTGGTCATGATTGAGAATTTAAAACCAAAGCACCTAATTGCCTCTCACCACCAGAGTCTGCAGAACTGTGCTCTTCTTGGAAGGTCACTCCTTAATGCTTCCATTCTGAGTTACATGCAGCACAATTTCCCGGCCACCTGGAAGTGGTGAGTGTGTGAGTGAAAGGTTTGTTAAGAAGCAAATTGAAACAGTAAGACCCATATATCCAAATAAGAAAAACAAAATCAATTTAAAAGAATAAGGCACTGGGGGCTGGTGAGATGGCTCAGTGGTCTAAAGCACCTACTTAGAACAAGCTAAGCTAAGCAAAGCACAGGGACTGCGGTTCAATCCCCCAG
>NW_004524809.1:2699132-2719611 GCF_000260255.1 Octodon degus
AAACAAACAAACAAACAAACAAACAAACAAACAAATATCTCTTCTAAGATTCCAGTTTAGCTTTAGTAAATGCACAAAAAACATTTAAGTGACTTAAGACTCAAGATTCTTGGGTTTATTTCATTCTGGAATAAGACCTCCTGACTTCCCTAAGACTAGGAAAGTCAACAGAAGGAAAAGTATAGTATCATGGCTCAATTAGCACTCATTTTTTGGCACTTTTATTTTGTTAAAATTGTATTTAGGTTATTTGCTTCAGGATCACGAAGTTTGCCCGTTTTAAAGTAAAGAACAAAAGCAAACAGCCAAAAAATAAGAGAAACATTAGACAAGAAAAAAAAAAGATAATATTCTCACTTAACTTCTATGCACGAACATCAGGGTGAAACAGCACTGACCAACAGGAGCCCTTCTTTTGCATGCCATGCAACCCAACCCCCAAGCAAGATGCCTCCTTCCCACCAGCACACATTACTTCCCACTTATTGCTATCTGCTATGGATGCTGCCTCAACTTCAGCCAGCAAGGCTCCAGTGGTATCTTCTGGCCAAAGGAAAATTATTTTCCTTGCCACTACTTTGTTCTTCTATAACAGACTGCTAGGTTTTTTGTCCTGACCATGTGGGCAACAGGGCTAAAGGCCTCCTGCCAGTCCTACATGCTTATCAAGTGAAAAGGAAACAAAATAATACATTAAGAGAAAATGTTCCAAAAGCAAACTATAGCATTTAAGATTCTGAAAATTAACAGGTAAGAGACTACTCAAGTATATTGATTAGGGTCTGCAATAAAACTAACCAATTTAAACCCAGAGCAAAATTTCCTTTTACCATTAGGGCCAAAAGAGTATGAAATTGGAAGGCAGAGATAGCAATCCTAGTTGTGATTTTATGGGCATGCAGATTCTTCTTCTTCTTCTTTTTTTTTTAATGTATTTAGTACAGGGTCTACAAGGTCTCACTATGAAGATCAGACTTGTAGTGATCTTTTCTGTTTTTCAGCCTCCAAAGCACTGGGATTACAGGTGCGTGCCACCACTCCTAGTCTCAACTGCTGTATCAGCAAGCCCAGGGGGTAGGGCTGGCATGGCAGGCTGGGGTTTGAACCCCTGGCCCCTGTATCTGCCTAAGCAGGTGCTTTAATCTGTTCAGCTATCTTGATTTTTGTGGTGTCTTCTCACTGATACTTTTCTTTTTTTAACCACAAATATATAGGTTGAATTTTATAATTTCTACAGTACAACATAACCACTAGAAGAATACTATCTTTCAAGGTAATACATTTTCTTTAAAGAAATTACTAAAATGTCATTACTAACTCCATTCTCAGAGTTTTTATTTTATAGTCTGTTTTTTGTAGATGCTCTTCTCTTCTGAGATATGGCATCAAACAACTGTGTCTTTATTTGACAATTCATTCAGAGTTCAATGATATACAGTAGAAAAATCGGCACTCTTCATCCCATAATATGTAGATTTCCTAGCAGCAACAAATCAGTTAAGAGCACACCTGTACTCTCAGGAACAAGTTGGTTGCTGAAACTAAATGCCAACATGTAATTTCCAGATTCAAATTCCCTTGTTCGATTTTACTTCTAAAATGTCTACCCATAACTTCAAAATTTAAAAATCATTCATATTTAAACACTTAACTTTCCAGAAATAGTTAAAGTCAAGGGATTCTCTTAAGATCACTTTTCACACTATAACATAAAATAATCTGGTTTTTCAACAATCTTAAGCTCACTCTGTCCAGGTGGCACGCTCACTATCTACATTCACTATTCTACTAAAGTTCTCTGTCCAGTTTGCTATCTCCTTTTAAAGAGATAAACAAGTTTCATTAGTACTGTATTTAACTTGTATAGCACTTGGCCCTTCAATATCATAGTAATTCTCAATGTGGTAATTAGTAAAGTCAGAGTTACTGAAAGAACATCAAATCTTCATGCAAAAGATATGTGTTATGGTTTGTGTCTGGATGGTCCCTCAAAGTCTCATGCAGTCATGGGGGCGAGCTTTTTGGAGGTGGCTGAATCTAGATTTTGTGATTGAATTGTGATCCAATGCTGGGAGTATGAGTGTGAATGCTATACCTGCCCTAAATTGGGCAGGCTGCATATAATACAAGGACAAAAAGACAGAGTCTCTCTTTTTCTCCAGTTGTTTTAGCTGTCTTCTTCTACCATGAACTGGTGCCACTCTGCCATGTGCTATCCTACCTTGGAGCCAGCCAATTATGGACTGAAACCTCAATAAGCTGTGAACTAAGTAAACTTTTTCCTCCCTAACTTTGGGTGTCAGGTATTTTGTCTAAGCAATAAGAAAAGTAACTAAGACAATTTCCCTCTTGAATTCTTCTTAGATCTTAGCATATCAGGTGGCCTGAAGAACAGGAAACACTATGAGTGGTTTTTCCAGATAAGTTCCTAATCACACCAACAACCTACATCTTTAACAGAAATAGAACAATGCATGGTTAGGCATTACTCTTTTTCTGTGTACACACAATGAGAAGTCTCCTCACTGAGTAAAAATCTTAGAGACTATTTCTGGCTTCACTACTTATATATTGTATGGGTCTTTACCTCTAATTTCTTTGGTATCTGACATTAATCACAACCTTCACTCCTCTATAATATGCTCAAACTCCACCTGTTATTGAAGTAGTGTCACCACTACCTAACCCCAAAGTCTCTACTTCCATGTGTGAAGCCCCTAATTTAGCAGTTCTACCCTCAGTAAAGACAAAGGATACCTGAACTTAAATTTAGACCTGGAACCAACAAATCATCCTTCAGCTTGCCCTGAATCTGCTGTATGTCTTTCACAATATTACTCATTACTTGAAGTTTGAGCTTAAAATAGAAACTTTTACTTCTTTCCTTCCTATAACTCATTTTTCTTTAACTTGTGTTGATTCTTCCTTATAAATAATGGAAACTTAGGGCCAGCCAAACAGCTCAGCAGATTAAAGCACCTGCAAGCAGGCACGGGGCCTGGGGTTTGATCCCCGGGCCTGCCATGCCTGCCCATGGAGCGCACTGAGACGGTGATTGAGACTGTGCATGGTGGCGCGTGCCTGTAATCCCAGTACTTGGCAGGCTATAAATAGGAGAATCACTGAGTCTGATCTAGTAGTGAGACCTTAAACACCCTGTAGACCCTTCCCTAAAAATATAAAAATGAATAATAAATAATGGAAATTTTCATTTTAAAATGTCATTATTCATGGACAGATTATTCTAAAAGCTATTTGTCCTTTCAAACCTACTGTTAAAGTTCCAGAACAAGCAGTATTCTTTTGTGCTATTCAGTATAGCAGACACTGAATGCAGCTGGATATTTATTAAGTAAATGTGAAGAGAGGCTGGGGAGATAGTTCAGTGAGCTAAACGCCTGCAAGGACCCAGGTTCAATCCCCAGGACCTCATGCTGTGCTGGTCCCGGAACCACTATGTCGGCCTGAAACCAGGTGTGGTAGTGCACACCTGTAATTCCAGTGCTGGGAAGCCTGAGACAGGAGGATCACTAAGAGCCTGAACTGCATAGTGAGGCCCTGTATCCAATAAATGAGTAATTTTTTAAAAAGTAAATGTGGGGCTGGGGAGATAGCTCAGTGGAATAAGTGCTTGCCTGGCAAGCATAAGGTCCTGAGTTTGATCCCTGGTACCGCAAAAAAAAAAAAAAAAAAAAAAGTAAATGTGAACATCTGATTCCTCAGTCACATGAACATGTCACATGCTCACTAGTTCAATGTGGTGGGTGGCTGCTGCAACTCGCCTGCACAGACAGAAAGTTCTGGCAAGGAAGGTTCTGTTTTGTGTTGCAGATAAAACCTGTTAGCACACTATCTGTAACACAGGTTTTTTTCCACTGAAGAATGTAGCCTGGTTTTCTAACACTCATACAAGCCAACTCAAACCCTAGTACTCAAAACCCTCCAGGTCTGTCCCTGCCAAATATCTTTCACATCGTCTTTGTTAAAGTATACTTTTTGGCCAAGCTGTTTCCCATGACCTGTAGGCTAGCATGTTTTCATTAGCACATTATTTTATTCTGAAAAAAAAAACCCTAAAGCATAATGCACTTGTAGATTCAAGGGCTACCACACAGAATAAAACAATCATGTTTGGAATGAGGAGGCTGTCATGGTTGCTCCCCTTCTTATCAATGATCTTTCACCCATCTACCTACCAAAACCCATCTCTCCAAACTCCCCAGCCAATTTGTCCTTCACCTCCAGAACACTTTTACACAGCTCCAGTACACAAGTCGGATAGAAGGTACTTGTGCCTTCTCTCACATTATGTTCTAAGTGTGAATCTAAATTATCTGACGAATTTGGCAAGGAACAGCAGAGGGCCCTAGTGCTAGAGCAGAGGGAATAACGGGAAGACAGATTATGATGTCACACTTTAGAAGACTGAGTAAAGCCTTGAAGGCCATATAAGAGCAAGCAAAAAAGGAAGTCACTACACTGAAGGGCTTCATTCAGTTTCAATTTTATTCCTGTTACTCTGCCTCCTGTGTGAAGGATCAATATTGGTGGGCAGAAACAGATGCTGGCAGGTTAGTCAGGAGGAAGAAGATGGTAAGCAAAGACAAGATCCTACAGTGAGGTAGTAAGAAATAGCCAAACCTTGGAAATGTTTAAAAATGGAAGCTAAGTAGACTGCTGATGTGCTGGTAATAAAAAGAGGAATCATAACTTAAAAATGGGAACTTGATGGACAGAGGTACACAACTGAGACAGGGAAAATCAGGAGAAATGGGGGACAGAATAACATGCTCAAATTTGGGATATGCTAAGGTCATAATATCTTATATACTCTACATGAGATGTTTACATAGGCCTAGAGTTGAAGGGAAATAAGATTGGAAATATATATTTGAGAGTTGTCAACATGTATATAGGATTTAGGACTGGATGAAATTATCAAGAAAGGGCTAGTGAGATAGCTCAGTGGTCGAAAGTGACTGCTTAGGCTAGCTTAGCCAGGTGCAGTGGACCACCGTGGTTCAATTCCCGGCACCACATGTCATGCCAGCCCCATCCTTAGGGCAGGGCTGAGCTGGCCAAATATAAATAAATAAATAAATAAATAATCACCAAGAAAGTAAGTAATAAACTCAACTGAACCTAGATAATGACGCTGAGGAATAATAAGGAAAGGAGACTAAGACTGAGACTTAGAAGAGCTGTTTGAGAAAACCAGGGATATAGTGCAGAAGCCAAGAGCAAAATGTGCTTTACTGAGGTTGTGTTCAGTGTATCAAATGGTGATGAAAACCAAGAATTTATCATCGGATTTAACTACATGGACATATTAAAGACCTTGGCAAAAGCATATCTGGAGAAGTGGCACACGTGAAGTTGCTACCAATACCAGAGTGATGTATTTCAGTCCTTAAGCTATAGAAGCACTGTGGTGTTGAGTCTGTGGTGCTGATGATTAAAGCCAGGATGTCTTATATGCTAGACGAGCGCTCTGCTATTCAACTGCATCTCAGCTCTCACCTTTTGGTGCTTACTTGGAGTTACTTTTACTGGAAAAGAAGGGAGGTGGGGGGACACCCCAGAAGGCATACCATCACATTCTCCATGACATTCCTAGTGGACACTCAGTACCATTTGATTACTTATGAAATGTGATATGCAATTTCCTTTATTCTATTAAGGGAAATATTTAGAAGTTAGTGGTAAAATCTTCAATTTAGTGGCAAAAGTACTATTCCCACCAACTTTAATGGTAGCAAAGGAAAAATTGTTTAAATAATCAGTTTAGAGCTGGGAGATGCCTCCGTAGAATAAGCACCTGCCTGGCAAGTTCAATTACTGGTTCCACCAAAAAAGAAAAAAAAAAAAAAAGAAAAAAAAATCAGATTAGAAACCACAATGGGGCTGCCACAGCAACCATCAAAGAAGAGTAGCCATGGCCCTCAACAATGGCCACAAGGTGACTAAGAATGTGAGCAAACCAAGGCACTGCTCCCATGGCGCACATCTAACCAAACACACCAAGTTCGTGCGGGACATGATCCGGGAGGTGTGCAGCTTTACCCTCTACGAGCAGCATGCCCTCAAGTTAATCAAGAAAAGGGTGGAGACGCATATCCACACCAAGAGGAAGAATAAGGAGCTGAGCAATGTGCTGGCCACCATGAGGAAGGCAGCCACCAAGAAGGACTGAGCCCTCTGGAATAAAGCTTTGCATAGTTAAAAAAAGAAAAAAGAAAGTTGCTTTACAGTATCTTTCTGAATTAATTTGAAAAACAAGCAAGGTGGTTCTTCAAGTTGCTAAATATAAATTCAAAACTTTACAAACTCAAACACAAAAGTGTTTTTATTGTTGCTTTAATAGCTGGGTTAAGACTCAAACTCAATGACAGTACAAATACTGTGCTATTACTCTTTCCAGAGGAGTCAAGTAGGTTTCTTTATCCTGACTTAGCTAGGGTGTGAAATGCATAGTAGATTGATTTTTGTATAGCAGATTTAGATACTACCTAAATCCCTATTTTTTTCAATGAAGTTAAAGAGAAAAATTCCATTAGGTTTCTAAGTAATGATGTTTATATAGGATTCTAAACAGAAATCTACAGAGGTACAATTTCTTAAGTTTCAAGTTCTAGGAAAAATGCAGCTAGAACAAAGGAACTTTCCAAAAGTCAGTGTATTTCTAGTATTTACTTGATGGTCACACATGAAATGAGGTCCTTAGTCTCACCCAGGACACAGGGTGCTGGTCATAGAGAAGGGAGTTTCATTCTCAACAAGTACTAAAATAGGAACAATGGGAAGTTGCTTTGGTGGCCTGACTACTTAAAACTACTTGATAGTTGTAACATGGGATCAAAACACTATTTCTTAATTAAGAGTTTTAAATACTATTCCATGGATATTCATATCCAGTGTTTCATTTGCTTCTGTGGGATAGTAAAGGAGAATATTATTGTGCCATTTTAAGATTAAGGAATGAAAACACTGAGAAATTAACTACTAATTGGTCTAAAATCTTTTTTTTTTTTTTTTTTGCAGAACCGGGGATTGAACTCAGGCCCTTGCGCTTGTCAGGGAAGCGCTTATTCCACTGAGCCATCTCCCCGGCCTCTGTTTTTTCTTTCTTTTTTTTTGTTTTTTTGGTCTAAAATCAGAACAGAACTCTGGGCATCTACTTTTGAAGTCTGCTTATCACACCAAGAAAGATAAATATAAATATGTGATAAACTATTATGCAAGCACCAGATAGCTAATATACTGGTATTTTTGTTTTTCAGACTTGTATGATAACTGAAAAAGAACATATTATGAGCACAGACTAATATTTGCATGTCAGAAAGATTTAATAAATACTTATTTGGTGCCTACAATGTGTCAAGCCTTATCATATATCCTACTGCAGTAGAATAAAAGCTGGATAAGCAGTAGCTTGGGATGAGGATGGTGGTAGCTACATAGGAAGAGATGAGACACAGACGACAAGCCAAATTTGTGATTTTTTTTTTCAAGACAAGGTTTTGCTGTGTGTAGTTCAGGCTGGGCTTTAACCCACTATATAGCCCAAGTTGGCCTTAAACTCATGGCAATCTTCCTGCCTCAACCTCCCAAGTGCTGGGATTATAGGTGAGCACCACTACACCTATGTTTATTCTTTATACTCATATGCATTTATGAAACAATTTTTAGTACCAGATATTATTCCATGTTCCTAAATACAGAAGTGAATAAAATAGACAAAAATCCTTATTATAAAGTTTAAATGGTAGTGGGGGATACCTAGAAAAACAAAAGAAAAACATGAGGTATGTCAAGTAATAACAAATATAGTGAAGAGGAGAAAAGAAAACTTGAGAGAAGATAAGTAATGCTGTGGGACGGGCATGTGGAAAAAGCAGTTTTGCCATCCTAGGGAACAGCCAGCTGAAACCTCCTGAGAAGTAGACAGGAAGTAGAGAGCAATGCGGGCAGGTGTCTGGAGGGAGAGAACTCTACACAGAGTGCAGGTAGCTACAAAAGCCTGAGGCAAACATGGTACATTTGAAAACCAGCAGGAATGCAGGTGCAGCTAGGAGGGAAAAGAATGAAGACGAAAGTGAATGTGCCTTAACTTACTGTCTCAGCAACAAACTGTATGTGCTCTCCAACAGATACACACAATTAATATAACAATTTGCAAAAATTTTTAAGGCCCACTGGATGGGTGTTATCTAAATATAGTAACCAAAAGCTGGTGAAATAGCTCAGTGGATTAAAGCACCTCCTTAGGCAGATGCAGGGGCCGGGGGTTCAATCCCTGCGCCTGTTGTGCTGGCCCCGCCCCTGGAGCACACTAAGATGGTGATTGAAACTGCACGTGGTGATGTGCACGACTGTAATCCCAGTATTGGGAAGCTGTAAGCAGGAGGATCACTACCAGTCTGATCTGAGTAGTGAGTTCCTGTAGACCCTGTACTAACTACATAAAAATAAATAAATAAATGGGTAAATACGTAATGGGTTAACTCACATTTTAAAAGTAAATCTTGTGCTTTCCATTGTAAATGCATATTTACCGACTGTTCTAGGTTGTTTTGTAAATAGTGGCTGTTTTTTGCTGTTTGCTAGATAAATTTTTTACCTTACCAATTCCTGTAAACAAAGTTAGATTACAGAGATGACTTTAAAAGGAAACTAAATGGGCTTTAACTTCTTGTAACCTCAGGCAATGCAAGGCTGCCTGCAGGTACTCAGGTGCAAAATAACCAGAAACTAAAACAAAAACCCTAGGAAATTTAGTTTGAGTAGTGGTCACACTGAGCCTAAAACCATTATTTTGTGTCAGACAATGAATTTGTTTACCAAACTAAATGTGGTTCCAGGTTTTAAATCTCCCTCCCTTCCTGGGCTAGCTGCCTTTTGGTCCTCTGATGTGTGAGAGCTGACCGTGAGAGCTGGGGGGGGGGGGGGGCCGCTCAGCTCAGTAATAAACGGCTTTCCAAATTCCAATCTGGCTGATCTGGTTCCTATTCTGAGTGACCCATAACAAAATACAGTAACCAGTAACATTATTTCTTCAGAATCCAATTCAAATAACCACTCACTACCAGCTACTGGCTACACTGGGTCAGATTTCCAACTGCAGAGATTTAGTAACTAAGACCATCCTTTGCACCTGGTTTCCTCAGTTCTAACATACTACACTCACTGTACCAGACTGAGAGGGATAGTTATACCCAGGAATCATCATACAATTTTAATGTATAATGTCCAAATGATTTGAAGATAACAAAAAGAATATTAGACTTAAGGCTTTCTAGCTAAAGTTCCACATTTTTAAGGTGCAAAATGAAGTTATATCTGTATCTATCCTACCAAAGGAGTTTCCTAGATTTACAGTTCCATTCCCACTGCTTCCACAGAAGACATTTAGATTGGCAACTCTATTACTTTCAACATGCTGCAGTTACTGAAGTTTACTTCTAGAAAACAGGATTTTGAAAAGCCTTATAAGAACAGATATCAAGCATGACTTGTTGCTCTCGCTCAACAAAATCATGTCTGGTGATCCTGTCCCCTCCTGGAACACTTCCTCTTGTTCTTCCTCAGTGATTTATAGGGCAAGAGTCCTCCAGGACTGTACATCAGACTGGAAGAGGCTTTTCCATGCTCTCTCCCGAGTGACCATTCCTCTGTGTCAAAGTCATATTCTTGAGGTGTTCTGGGATGACAGGAGAAGGAAAGCTGAGAACCACTGATCCAAATCCTTTAGACCTAACTAAAAATCTCAGTTCCTCTCCAGAGCCTTTCAAGCACACCTCAGGTTTAAAGGAGAGCTCAGTCCCTCCTTCAAATATGTATTATTTGTTATTAACTTCACAACAAATAAAAAACAGCTTATTTCAGCTTTTTACCTTTTTCATATTCTCGATTATGGCAAATATTTCCTTAAGATTCAGGGCACCTGCTCTAAAAAAAGATATTTGCATCTCAATATACTTTTATATGAAGAAAGATAAGGTAAAAAAGATTGCTATTGTAAAGAATGTTTGTTTTCACAAAGAAATAGCACATTTTCTCCAGAGAAGGTGACACAGAAGAAATACCGGTTCTTCTTAGAGCCAACTCTAGAAACCATATTAGAAAAAGCTCACTTACTTTACCAGATATGGCTTATTCAGAGCTGACTAGTGACCTTACACTAGGGCTACCCCAGACATCATGAATTCATCCTCTTGCTTTTACTAAGAATGGCTGTATATAATTGGATTCCTTAGGGCCGGCCAAATAGCTCAGCGGATTAAAGCACCTGCAAACAGGCGCAGGAGCTGGGGGTTCAATCCTCAGGCCTGCCATGCTGGCCCCACAGCGAGATGGCAATTGAGACTGGGTGTGGTGGTGGGTGCCTGTAATCCCAGCTCTTGGGAGGCTGTAAACAGATGGATCACTATTATTGCAGGCAGCCGAGTTAGATAAAAAATATTACAGGCAGTCAGACAGGGTCAGGCCCTCCAAGGAGACAACACAGAAGATGAGATGCCTTACAACTGTGGGAGGGGCGGATGCTCCTGCTGTGAACCAGACCTAAAGACCTAAAGGCCAAACAAATGCTAAACGAGTAGCACCTCAGATTGATATTCTAAATAGGTATCAATCACCTGGAAAGACCCAAGTGAGTCACTAGCCCAACCCCCAACAGGAGAAGACCCCGTCCCTTATGTAATCCCATTGGTTGACCATAGTTTTGTCCCACCTCCTGCCCACCTAAGCAAGTTCCCATTCTCTCCACCTTAGCCCCACATGGTTTTACACTATAAAAGTCCCTGGAAGAGACAGCTTCCTGGGGAACTACCCGCTTGGGCCCCCCTCCTGTCCCTCTCTTGGACAGGAGCTTTCTTTCTCTCAATAAATATATTCTGCTCATAACCTCTGCTTGTTCCTAAAATTCATTCTTCAGTTTTAGAGAACACGAACTCGTGCAAGTCAGGTCCAGAGATCGTTTTTTCTCTATGTCATTTGGAGGTTCCTTATATCATTTGGAGGTCACCCACCCGAGACCAGTTTTTCTCCCTGTATCACTATGAGTCCGATCTAGTAGTGAGACCTTGAACACCCTGTAGACCTTTCCCTAAAACAGAAAAAATATAATTGGATTCCTTCTGGCAGAAAACTGAGCATCTTCCAGTTGTTTGCTACTGAAAGTCATCTTTCTTGAGTGTACAGAATGGCCAGCATATCACAGAAAGGAACATCACACCCGTGCACACCACTCCAAGAGTCAAGATGATGCTTTTCATACAAGGGTATTCACAGAGGCCAAATAATTTGTCAAAAGTCAGATGGCCAGCCATAGCTTACACAACTACAGTGACAAAACCTCTGGGGAAAATGTTATTATCTGAAAAGAGAAGTTGTGGTATGCTTTCTTATTATATATGCACTTTTGCATTCTAGACACTACCGACTTTAAGATGATGTCTTCTCAAATGCTAAATTCTCGGATCTGCTTCTTATAAAATGTGGGACAAGCTGATATGTAAAACACAGATTTCTTATCTACCACAAAGCAAGTCATCTTCCTACCCCAACTCCTACCTTAATCTCCTAGCAGAGCTGGAACTCAGGGCCTTCACACTGAGCTATACCCCATGGCCTTTTTTTGTTTTGAGACTAAGTTTCATTAAATGGCTAAGTTACCCATTATATGGCTCAAATTTGTGGTACACCTGCTCAGCCTCCCAGAGTGCTGGCATTACAGGTGTATACCATCATGCCCTAATGGTTTTCTTCTCGTCTAACGTTTTGCTATAGGACTCTGTTATGGTTAAGTTCTAACTAACTCCAGGGTGTCCAAAGAGTACATTTTATTTTTTCACTAAAATGATTAGGAAAAAAAAAAATGGCTCAGTGGAGTAAGTACTTCCCTGGCAAGTGCAGGGGCCTGAGTTCAACCCCCCAGTTCAGAAAAAAAAAAAAAAAAAAAAAAAAAAAAAGATCAGTGTACTTTACACTATTACATATTACAAGCAGCTTCTGTATAGATGTAACAAATGTGCTCCTGCTTTTATTTACAATTCACAGAACAGTACAGTTAATTTACCTAAAAGAGTATCATTTAAATTTTTTAAACAGCTAGCAATTTTGTACTACAAACCTATGTGTCACACAGAAAGGTTACCTTCAATCTCTGACTAACATGGATGGTTTTCACTGAAAAACAGTGAATCAGATTTATTTCTACTTCTGTGAGATGTAGGTCCTTTCATCAGGGGCCATCAATGTGCCCTGTTCAAAGAGTCTACCTGTCCACAAAAGATGAATGCCAGGATACAGTGCTGCTTCTCTAGTCACAAAGAATGACAGAATAATGAAAGTATCATCAGCTTAAGTTATCAATTAATATGGTCTTTAACAGTTTTCAAAGTACTCTCAAGCATATCAGCTCACTGCTCTTCACAACTAATAACCTTTTAAGAACATGTTCCAACTTCAAAGAATCACCTAATAGTCATTTAATATGCATCCATTTCTTTTAGGAAAATAATACTCAAATCTACCCAACTGATGATTCTATACAAAACACAAAAAACCTAAGCACACTTCCAAGGAGATTTAACTATCATTATTTTCTCAGGTGAGTATATTCTAAGTGGTTGATAATTAATTCTAAAAAATTTAAACTGATTATTGCTGCTGGTCACAGTGGTACATACCTATAATCCTAGTACTCCAGATGCTGATGCAGAAGGACTGCCATGAGTTTGAGGCCAGCTTGGGCTATACAGTGAGACCCTGTTTCAAAAAAAAAAAAAAAAAAAAAAAACCTCCAAAAAACAAACAAATCACCAAAAAACAAAACACCCCAGCAACAATAAATAATAAATAAATTGGTACCACTATCACAAAAGCACTTCAGAGAAATAATGCAAATATTTCTAAGTCACTCTCTCCATGTAGCCTGTTATTCTCCACCACATTCATGTTACAAGGCCATTTGCTATTACCACTGGGGGTGAATACCTCGGACCAATTTTGTGAGGGTCTCCTTTCAAGTTCCCATTTTGCTTGTCATATATTCTAATAGCCCTATTATGCTGATGATGTTAATGTGTTCAAGTTGTAGAAATCAGAATGACAGGTACCAGCAGCCAATTAGAATACTACATAAAGCCTCCTAAAGCCAGGCTGATGACTGACAAGGAAATGTAACAGTTCACTGCCAATAGGGTTAGAAGAGAACTAAATAGAACACAAAAAGAGATGTATGTCTTCCCCTTATCTAAACACATCCACTCATCACTAACTCCTTATGTATTTGGGTTTGCTAATTACTGTAATACTATACATAGTGTTTATCACTGAAGAGTATAAACACACTTTAAAAATTATAGTAAAATATATACAAAATGAAATTTATCAGTTAGCTATCAAAATATTTTTAAATAACCCTGATCAAAGTACTCAAGATAGAAGTAAAAGTAGGACATGCTAGCCTTTAATCCCAGTACCATGGAGGCTGAAGCAGGAGGATCACCAGGAATTCCAGGCTAGCATGGGCTAAATAATGAGTTCAAGGCCAGCCTGGACTACAACACAGCAACACAGCAATACTCTATCATAAAACAAAGATAAAAATAAGAAATTCTCTATCTTTTTTCTGTTGATAAAAATACACTGAGAGGACCAGAGAGATAGCTCAGTGGTGTAAAGCTGCTTAGGCAAGCATAGGCAGGTGCAGGGGACCACAGTTCAATCCCTGGCACCACATGCTGCACCAGCCCCACCCTCAGGGTGGGCTGAGCCTGACCAAAAAAAAAAAGAAAGAAAGAGACCAAGTCATTCATGTATCATCACTGGTCACAAACCCAATAGAAATCAAATAGAAGGAGCCAGGGATATAGCTCAGCAGCATAAGCACCTGCCTGCAAGCGCAAGGTCCTGAGTTCAATCCTTGGTACTGCCAGAAAAAAAAAGTGGGGTCTAATTATCAATTTGTCTGTTATTGGGGCTGGGGAGATGGCTCAGTGGAATAAGTGCTTCCCTGGCAAGTGCAAGGGCTTGAGTTCAATCCCCAGTTCCAAAAAAAAAGAAATCAAATAGAAATTCAAGAGACCACTTCTGAAGAAAATGATAGGTTCACTAAAAATTCAAATTATCAACATTTCTCTAATTCTTAAGGTTTTTGCTGATATCAAAATGGTAGCAAGTAACACCATGACATATGGAATGGGCAAAGATAAAATGTTAAAACTAAAATATTTTCAATTGTTTACAGGTCTGGGTTTAATAATTTTCAATTAAAATCAATAGCAGAACTGGGTAAAGATCCCATGAGTTCTATTTCTTGCCCTTTAATCTTTTTTCAGGCCAACCCAGGACATGCTAGTATGATTTTTATTTTTATCTTATGAAAAATTTAAATATAGCAAAAGAAAGCTCTCAATGAAGTAGCAAGGAAATGTGGTTTGCTTCCAGAATCAAGTTATTACTGGCTTACTGTTATCATTACTTTGACTATTATTTTAATGTCACTCCTGAAGATAGTAGTGACACTGACACTATGAGGTGACACTGACCCTAACAAAGCAAGCTTCACAGAAAAATCTGGAGATAACCATGAGAGGCAAGGTGAGCTAACTGTTCAGACTCATCTCTGAAAAGGTGAAGTCCAAGCTGGGCGGCTGGAAGGGACAGACCTGAACCCACAGCCTTTAACTGAGCCACAACTCCAGCCCTAATTTTTTTATTTTGACACAGGGTCTCAGTCACTAAGTTGCCAGACTGGACTGACACTTGTCATCCTCCTGCCTCAGCCTCCTAGGGTGCTGGAATGACAAGAGTATACCACCATGTTTGCTTTAAGCTATTATTTATTCTATAACAAACTGTGTAGTATTTGTCTTTCATGTTAGCAAGCCCAGACAACAGATGTTCACATTTACCTACATCTGCATAAACAAATAGGAAAAAATAAAAAAACCATTTACCTATAGAGCAGGGGGTGTGATACATAAGCAAAGACATAGCTGGATGCAATATTTCAGTTATTTTTTATTTTTGAACTACAGAAATAATTACCATTCAAAAGTAAAGACATACTACCAAATTTGTTAATCAAGATATTTTTGCCCTCTTCTCAAATTTTATATTTTTCAAAAACAGACTTCTAAGGAAAGAAGGGAAAAACTGATGTTTTCTAAATTATTATTACTGATGAAAGATTTTTGGAGAAAAATTTCCACTGTTACTTCCTCCTTTAGACATTAGCATAGCAACTTAAGGGTCAAATTTTCCTCTTCCTAAGAAGTCTCAGCCAAGGCAGCAGCACAGGTCCAAGGTCCATGGCAATGCATGTGGCCATGCTTCTACTTACACATTACTTCATGTTTTCTATGACTATTAGTTTTTTGATTTTTTTTTTTAAATTAACACATCTCTGACCAAAGAAAACAATTTCAATTATGGGAAACACTTCATCAGGTTTGCCAGATGAGTTCCAACTCTACTGCCTACTTAGCTCAGTTCTGTGGGCAAGGCCTGTTCTAGAATGCTATGTGAGTTAAAAGCTATGGAGACGTACCAGAGACCAGGAGAACATGAATGACCAATAAGCCAGACATTAGGAAGACCAATAAGCTAAGTGATGTGGGTTGAAAGGAACAGCTTTGATTTACTTTTTCTTTTCTTTCTTTCTTTTTTTTTTTTTTTTTTTTGCTCTAGTCAAGGGAGGGAAACTTTATTCAGGCCCCAAGGCTACAGACGTTGGGCAGGTGGTGCCCTTCTGGACGAGGGGCTCGCTGAGCTTTATTTGACCTTCTTCTTGGGGTGCAGGTTGTTGGTGTGGCCACACTTCTTCTTGCAGCAGTTGACAGCACGGGGGTGCAGGCAGGCATAACACTTGCGGCAGATCATCTTGTCACAGTTGTACTTCTGGGCAAGCTGACGCAGGGATGGCTTGATGATCCCACCTCGCAGGCGAAGCACCAGGTGCAGGGTGGACTCTTTTTGGATGTTGTAGTCAGAAAGGGTCCACCCATCCTCCAGTTGTATGCCGGCAAATATCAGATGCTGCTGGTCAGGTGGGATGCCCTCCTTGTCTTGGATTTTGGCTTTGACATTCTCGATGGTGTCACTGGGCTCAACCTTGAGGGTGATGGTCTTGCCTGTCAGGGTCTTCACAAAGATCTGCATGTCTGCGTCTGCTGCTCGGCCGCCTCGTTGAAGAGAAAGAGCTTTCTTTCTTTTTTTTGGCAAGTAGTGGAAAGTGAACTACATCCCCAGCTTCCAGTGCCCCTACCCTTTTGCAACAGGGTCTCATTACATTGCCCAAACTGTGCTCAAACTTGTGATCCTTCTGCTTGAGCCTCCTCCTTCAAAGCATTGCAATTTTCCTGAATCTAATTCTACTAATACTATCACTAACATCAATCTTCATTCAATGATTGAATTTCTCTGAAATTCAGTTTCTATAATAATAAAACAAAGTTTATACTACCTGGGGATCATTAGAATTAAATGTGCACATTGGCAAGTTACAGACTATTGTGGCTGGCTCAAGCATGGGGAAATACAGCAGGAAGACATATTGCAAACAGCTGCATTAGAGAATATTAGTGCAACTGCTGAGATTTTTAAAAAGTACTCTGTTCTGTCCATTTCAGCTACCTCCATAGCTAACCCAAGAACAAAGGGCAGTCACTTTCCCAGTGGATGGTAATTCCCTACCAAATATTTTTGAGGTTGTCAGCTGTGGTGGCACACACATATAATTCTAGCATTCAGGAGGCTGAGGCAGAACTGCTGAGACTTCAAGGCTAGCCTGAACTATATAAGACCTTGTCTTAAAAAGCTGAACAAAAAATGTTGTCTTTGAGGTAATATAAGAAAACTATAGGGCTAGTAAGATAGTTCAGTGGTCTAAGCACCTGCTTAGGCAAGCACAGGGACTGGGGTTTGATCCCTGGCACCACATGCTGCACTAGGCCTGTCCCCGGGCACCGTGAGCTGGCCACTGGCCACCAAGACTGGGAGTGGTGGTGTACACCTGTAATCCCAGCACTGGGGAGGCTGAAAATAGGAGGATCACTATAAGTCCAAGCTGTACAGTGAGACCCTGTAACAAATAAACAAATGATTTTTTAAAAATAAAGAAAAATAGCAAAGGAAGCTGAGATCCTTTTTGAGCAGGTGACCAGGGTCTAGTCAACATGAACATATGATACTTTTATTAACCACTTCAGTGACTTCACCTCTGTCTTTATTTACTCTTCCTTAATTCAGAGATGAATTACCATCACCCCAGTGAAGGCACTGGGTTATTCTGGAAAACGTCCAAGTATAAGTAAACATAACTACCAAATTTAAGATAAAAACCATTTAAAGCAAACATTAGATTTAAAAATCACTGCCAGAATTTTCTTTCAGAAAATTGGCATCAGAATTTAAAGATCATCTCATCAAAAAAATTTTTCTTTTTTAGGTACTGGGGATCGAACTTAGGACCTTGTGTTTGCCAGGTGGGCGTTATGCCATCGAGCTATTTTCCTGCCCCTGCCATTTTTTTAAGTCTTTTTGAGTCAGGGTTTCACTATGCAGTTCAGGATGGTTTTGAACTCACCTTATAACCAAGGGTGGCCTCAAACCTTAAGCGATCCTTCTGCCTCAGCCTCCTGAGTGCTGGGATTACAGGTATGCATTACCCCACCCAGCTCATCAATAGATTTATTAAAGCAGGAAATTACTATTAAAACTGAAATCCAGGTGGGGACATAGCTCAGAGGTAGAATATCACAGCAAACAAAATCTGTCTTTATAAAATCCTATTCTTGTGGAAGATTACTTATCTGCAAAAGTACTTGCTATTATGGTTCAAACCAGCTAAAACTGCCACTATGCAATCCATGAAAACTGAAGTGTATGTTAGAAATATCGTATTCAATGGAGTAACCAGTCCTTATTCCCAGGTCAGCCATAAAATTAGCTAAAATGGACAGAATACTTAAAAAAAAAAAAAAAAAAAACTCAGCAAATGTACTAATAACTCTAACATAACCAATCAGTTTCTTCTTCATATTTAACTGTCTTACAGAATGAAATAATTCGAAGTACTTTTTTAGTTCACTAATGGAACATAAACTATGTTAAGGGTACTTGTTAGAAAAATTTCCTTAGATTCAGCCCCAATTATCTATTATAAAACATATAGACCACATTAAAAAGGGGAGGGTTCAATCCCCGGCTCCACAAAAATAAATAAATAAATAAAATTTTTTTAAAGGGGAGGGGGTTTAAAAGAGCTGTTTCCTGGAGTGTTTTTATTTCCTATTACTCGAGGGAGGCTGTGTTCTTGCTCCCTAAGAGGTGTCCTTTTTGTAAATCATAGCCATACATACAGTAAGAAGTGAAAAAGGTGAAATTAAAGAAGTACAATACTGTAATTCAGAAAAAAAGATTGGTAACAAAATGCCTCAAATGTAGTTAATTTTTAATGTAAAAATTATCACCCGGTTAGGTTACTAACTTCCAGATGTTAGCTGCAGGAATGACCCTGCTCTGAGATTTCCAGATGAAGGCTACTGACAAGGGTAAGGGAAACAAAGTGTGATACCCTTCTGAGCTGCTGCCAGGAGTGCGGGTCCCCAAAGACAGGCACTAGGACCTGGGGTAGGACAAGCACTGTTCTTTCTAAAATTCCTCCTTATAAGACCCCAACATGCTTCAGGCCATATATCTGGCCCAGAGCCCAAGAATGCTGCAGATTTACTATATGCTTCCTCTGAATGCAGGCCATGAACTGTGACACAATTTAGCCACAAGAACACAATAGTTCCTGACAGCAGTTGAATCTCACCACAGCTCTTTCCACCCTTCTCTCTGCTCCAACTAAGGGTGTTCAATACTGGATCAGCTGAGCTAAGGACCACCAGAGCATCTACAAAATCACTATCACCTCTTCCATGGGAGCTTTGCCTTGTTATTTTCTATGTGAAGTCTGATTTTTCTCAGATGTAAAGAACTTTTCACCAAAGAAAGGACACAGGAAGACTGCTTTTCAATCAGAACTCTTAATACTGCTTTGTGCACCTCTTGGTAAGAACTGCTGCTCACACACTTACACACTGTCACAGGATTGCCATGCGATGGACCCTTTCCAACCTTTGGCACGCTGAGCTGGGACTCATTGTGCGCTGTGTCCCCAGTATGCTGGTGGAACCTGCACAAGTGGGTTCCGGGACCACCGACCACCGAGGCTTTCTCCTCGGTCCATGAGCCACTCAGCAACAGCTAACAACATGCGTGCCCCGACACAATCTTAGTCGCCCGCTGTCTTCTGGACCTGCCCGCCCCACCCCGGGAGTGTCCTGTCCGGTTTGGCAGGACAGTGTGCGGGAGAACAAAAGGCAGCGAGTCCCCTCCTCCCTCTGGCTGACAGCAAGGACCCACCTTGGAGAGCTGCCGGCGCAGGCTGAAGCGCTGCACCATGGTCGCAGATGATGGCAACTATTAGCCCGCTGCGCCCCCTTTCCGGGAGAGCCACCCATGGGACATCGCTGCCAGTCCAGGTCCCTGAGGTCGGCGACTAAGTAGACGAGGCTGGGACGCATGGGGCGGGCCCCAGGCGGGGCAGAGCCGCCTGCACTTCCTGTGAGTCAGCGAGGGTCCAGCTAGGACCACCCCTTCCCCGCCCGCCCCGCCCCGCCCCACGCCGCTGCTGCAGGGTGCCAAGGCCCAGGGTGCCACCTGAGCCGGGCAGGCGGACCCACCGGTCAGGTCTGAGCGCCAGGGGCCGCCCATGCGTGGGTTAACTCTGGTAGGCCCATCCCACCCCATCAGGGATTAAGGGGATTCTGGCCTGTGCATCTAGAGCTGCCCAGCTGCGATTGGAGCCTCAATAAGGTAGAGGAGACTTGAGGGCGACTGCCCCCTCTATCGAGAGACAAAGTAATTTGGACATTTACACACAGAACAGGAGGGACAGTTGGGAGGCACCTGTGAGCAGAGGTGTGAAGATGACAGCCTGAGGTAACCATTCACCCATCACAGGATAGACCTGCACTCCTCCCCAGGATAAGTATGATTGTTATGTACTGCAAATGTGTACTAATAAAAATAAAAAGAAAAAAAAAACCAACATGCGTTCAACTGAAATTTGCTACCCGGTGTTCCCTGGCTGGTGTATCCTGGCTGACCAGGCCTGTCACCTTCCTGGGAACGCTACACCTGCCTGCCCAACACCATGGCCTCGATTGGAAGGATCAAAAGTGTGTAGTCCCTCTGTGAGGAATTAATCCTCTACTCGTCCACTGACTTCTCAAAACTACTGAAGTTATAGTACCCAGACTCTTCAAATAAGCACATCAGTAATTCTAAAACCTTAATATTAACATGAGGAAATGAGCCAGGGAGATAGCTCAGGAGCACGAGTGCCTGCCTAATAAGAGCAAGGTCCTGATTTCGGTCCCTGGTACACAGAAAGACAGAGAGAAAAATCAGAGAGAGA
>NW_004524809.1:2720166-2720728 GCF_000260255.1 Octodon degus
CAGAGGTGGGTTGGGTTAATTCAGCCTATCCAAGTTTAAGTTTGTATTCTGAAAATGAATAAAGAGGAACAAACTAGAAGGGGTTTTAGGTGCATTAAAAAAAAAAAAAAGCTAGAGAGAGACAGACACAGAGACAGAGATCAGATGACAAGACTCAAAAACTACTAAAATAACTAAAGTTCAGAGTACACAAAATAATGTAAACTTCCCCCTCCTTTTTTTATTTTTGGCAAGAGCTTTAATACAGGCTGGTCTTAAACTCACTCCAGGATGGCCTCAAACTCATGGCAATCTTCCTACCTCAGCATCCCAAATGTTGGGGATCACTGGTATACACCATCATGCCTAGCTTAAACCAACATTTAATTCCATGTTGAGCTTTGCCGCATCTCCCGCAAGAATGAAGACCATTCTTAGCAATCAGACAGTCGACATTCCAGAAAATGTCAACATCACACTGAAAGGACGCACAGTTATTGTGAAGGGCCCCAGAGGAACCCTCCGGAGGGACTTCAACCACATCAATGTGGAACTCAGTCTCCTTGGGAAGAAAAAGAAGAGG
>NW_004524809.1:2721004-2727825 GCF_000260255.1 Octodon degus
CAGTCAAAAACAAGGATATCAGAAAATTTTTGGATGGTATCTATGTTTCTGAAAAGGGAACAGTTCAGCAGCCAGATGAGTAAGATCCAAGAGTTAATCCACCCACAGAAACAAGCTTCTGGATTGTAAAGCTAATCTGATATTTTAATGAGACAATAAAAGATCTTTATTAAATAGAAAAAAAAATTCCATGTTGAAAGTTGTCAAGAATCTGAGTTTTTGGAGTTTTTTTGCTCTTTAAATGGTAAGAGTATGAGCATCTCTCTTTTTTCCTTATAAAAAAATCAAACGGGACTCTGAAATCTGGGAGGGCAGGAAGGATTAACGAGGAGCTGCTGTGGAAATAATGCAGTTCCCTGCAGAAAAATACACTGTCTTAAACATGCAGTGTGTGTGACATTTAAAAAAGGAAGAGAAACACATGTCAAAAGACTGCAGACCCAGGAATAAATTAAGTATCAATCATGAACTGAGAAAGGTACAAACCCTTAAAACTTCCAGATACACAGAAAGGATGGTAAGGATTGAGAGGACAGTGTCTCCTCTCCATAAAAACAAACTCATTTTCTACCCATCAAAATTAAGATGAAAGTCTAAGTGCTTAGATGCAACTAACCCTGCTAAAGATGTTGAGTAGAAGACAATAATCAAGTCACAGTAAAATAAAAAGATACTCAGTAAAGTGAACGGTGACAAAAAACTAAGAATCTCTAAATCTGGCCTATTTTGAGGAGTCTAGCAGCTTTTTAGATGAAAGTAGTAGACCATGAATAAAGGTATCAAAATAATAGAAGGAACTATATATATATATATATATATATATATATATGTTATATATATATATATATATATACCCTAGAGAAATATAACAGTTTTAAACCCATTCTTTTACTACTCTAGGACCCAAACAACAATGTATTTTTAGTTATCTGTGACCAAGATCCACACACTTTATGAATTGGGTGGAAAGACAAAAAAATGGGTTTTGAATCTTGTTTGATCAATAGCCCCATGAATTAGAGGTCATCAGCTCAGTGCACAATGACACTGGGAATGTGTAGTTTGGACAGTGTTCCCAGGGTCTCCAGACAGTCTCATTTGAAGACTGTTGTCATCAGGACTGAAGAGCTGAACATCAATCACTGAGCAATCTTATCTTCTGCTCTCCATACAGGTAACACTTCTTAGTAAAACAAACAGGAAAATGCTTTTCATTGATATCTTTGTCCCAGCTCCAAAAGTATTTTCCTTTCATCAAATAATCTACTTGCAAAGTGGCAAGTTATCTTTATGTATATTTTGAACTTATTTGAAAAAAATCAGTTTTTTTTTTTCATTATCACTTTAGAGAAAAAAACATTTTCTTTGAATTAACACACGTAACCTCACATTATAGGCAACATTAGCATTTTTCTAGGTATTTGCTACACGTGTATAAATATATACATAAAAATATGAAGACTTCTACTTCGTGATTTGCTTTTTTACTAACACACATGATATTCATGTATAATAAATATCTTGGATGAATATTTATGAAACTCAAATGTTCATCCCAAATCAGCTGTTTTTATAGTCAAAACACTTGTCCTACCTCGTATAACAGTTTCATTCTTGAAATCTTATCTAAAAACACTTTCAAAAATACATATTAGCTGAATATACTACAAACTTGTCTTATAGAGAAAAGAACTAAAAGTTCAAAGAGATTTTGAAACTTGCCTCAAATCTTCATGAGAATTGGATCTGAACCTCAAAATGCACACTTTTCATGACAGAAATGTTTTTATTAATTTTGAACGCACTTAGAGTACTATTTAAGACATTCACATCAGTATACTTTTCTGGTAAACTAACTGTACTTACAGTTGAAGTCATGGATGAGTTTACCTGAAGCCTGGCACACCTCAAGTGGTGTGATTATAGGTCCTCTCTTATCTCTGTGGGGTCCAGTCTTGCAACAGAGTAGTGTATTAAATAGGTCTCACTATTCAAACATCACTGTGGATTTTAACCAGCTTCCTGTGACAATCTAGTAGAAGTAACTATGCCAGCTACCAGTGAATCAATAATGTCATAAAAATTTAACAGATTCTTCTTATGCAACATGCCTGCAATTCAGAATAAGCACACAGGACACCAGACATGGGTAGGTATGGAATGAAGCATGGCCTCATTTAAAGAAGTCAAATCTAGGAAGCAAACAAAAAAAACTGTCATACAGTGTGGTAAATGCTATAGCAATGATAATTAGTAGGGATAAGAGTGACGTAAAGGGGCAATAAACTCTTGGACAGGAACAGTCATAAAAGTTAGTCTGGAGATTTTTCCATTCTGAAAAGGGAAAAATAAGGATGAGCATCAGTGTAGAGAAAATATGTAAGGAAAGACACAAAGGTGAAACAAGCAGTAAGCAAGTCTTTCCACACGAAGCAGGCAGTGTATTACCAGCCCATGGCCTTCACAAGTTTTGCCTGTTTGTAGAGTGAGAATATAAATAGTAACAACATTATTTTCTCTTTTATAAGTTGTATAGATTTGTAAACAACTTTTTCTACAAAGCACCCAGTGGAAATGGCGCACCATTAGCACAAAGAATGGGACAGAATCTCTCTTTCACAAGTTAGGGTTATCTTAGCTATAGTCTGTCTTTATTTATTTATTTATTTATTTTCTCTGTATTTCAGGGAAGGGTCTACAGGGTATTCAGGGTCTCATTACTAGATCGGACTCAGTGATTCTCCTGTTTATAGCCTCCCAAATGTGGAGATTACAAGCACGCGCCACCACGCCCAGTCTCAACTGCCATCTCAGCACTCCCCAGGGGTGGGGCTGGCACAGCAAGCCCAGCTCTGCACCTGCTTGAAGGTGCTTTAATTCACTGAGCTATTTGGCCAGCCCTTGTAGTCTGTCTTTAAAGCTAGAAGGGAAGGACTAGGGATACAGCTCGGCAGCACAATGCCTGCCTGGCAAGCGCAAGATTATGAGTTCAATTCCTGGTACCCAAACAAAAAAACCCAACAAACACCAACTTTCTTTAAAGACAGGAAGGAGAACAATTTTCAAAAAGCCTATCAGTATAAATTATGCAGAAAGTAGTATAATTTACTAAGTAGCAAAAAGTTAAAAGATGTCAAAAAGTGAGTACCTACCTACACCCCATTCTATAGCTAATTTGAACAATTGGTGATCTAGACATTATTCTTCCAAATAAGCTAAATTAGGTATGCTTCCTTTTATAAAAGTAATGCTGCCAGGCATGGTGGTGCACACCTGTAATCCCAGCACTCAGAAGGCTGAGGCAGGAGGACCATTGCAAGTTTGAAACCAGCCTGGGCTACCAAGTGATCTCAAGGCCAGCTCAACTAAAGGACTTAGTGAGATGCTATCTTAAAAAAATTTTTTTTTTTTCTGGTACTTCTTTTACTTATCTTCATAATTCACCCACACTTGTATCTAGCAGTTCTTTTTCAAAAAAATTGTTATATAGTAATCCATTATACGTATGAACTGTTATGAATGAACTAAATTTATCTATTCTGTTTCTAGATCTGAGCTGTACTGACTTTTCCCTATTATAAATTTGCTCTAAAATTCTTCACAAATTCTCTTGGAATTCATATAATGCACATTTCCCCCAGGTATTCTAGCCTAGAAACAGAAATCTTGAATAGACTAAACAATATTTAAGCTAAGCAGGTATCAGTAAACAGTTTTCACTGTGGCCGTACCAATTTTTTATCTTTATAGTAACATGGATGATTTTACTTGTTCCATATCCTAGCCAATCTTTATATAGTATTTTTGTTTGTTTTTTCAATTTGGTGGATGTGTCAGGGCATGTCACTAGAGAGGAGAGGGAAAGGATTGGAGGGAGGAAGAAAGGGAAAGAGGGAGAAGGGGAGGGGGGAAAGAGAAAGAGAGAGAAAGAGAGAGACAGAGAGACAGAGAGAGAGACAGAGAGACAGAGAGACAGAGACAGACAGAGACAGAGAGACAGACAGAGAGAGCATGCAAGCACATACTTTGCAGGGCTGGGCATGGAACCCAGGGATTTATGTATGCTAAATGAGCTATATCCTTAGCTCTCACCTATCTCTTGAAGATGATTCTTACAATATTTCATCATCAGGCAAAGATACTTTTCAAACCTTTTTATTTTATTTTGGCGGAACCGGGGATTGAAACTCAGGCCCTTGCTCTTGCCAGGGAAGCACTTATCGGACTGAGCCATCTCCCCAGCCCCTTAAACCTTTTTAAGTTGCCTCTCATTTCTTCTATATCCTTCCAAGTATTTATATTACACCGATCTCCTTGACTTTTTTTTTTTTGCGGAACCGGGGATTGAACTCAGGCCCTTGCGCTTGCCATGTAACAGCTTATTCTACTGAGCCATCTCCCCGGCCCTCTCCTTGACTATTAATATTTTTCTCCAGTAAAAGATAACATTGTTATTTAACTTTTCAGCATGACTATGTTACCATTCATTAATGTGTTATGTGCCTACTAAGTGCCAACAACTTAGGTGATTATTACAGTACTTCCTATGTAGCAAAGAACACCCAGCAAGATTACGCCTATGAAATACTTAACCACTATAAAATCAAGTGCCACACATAGTTTACAAGATTTTCATGGGCTAGTTCCCACTTTGCCTCTGTACACAGCTCACACTATTCTCACTGGTACCCCAAAAATCTCAGCTTAATTTCCCACTCCTTCAGGAGGAAAAGCCTTCTCTGTTAACCTTCACCAACTCCTTTCCTACTTTACCATAAATCCATTCTTTCTTCCTACACTATGTTGCAATTTGCCTGTTCTAATTTGCTTATCAGAATGTGAGTTCCTTAGAGGCAGAGATCTCATCAGACTCAGTGGTATTTGCTGAACGATGGTTGAAAAATATAAAACACTGTCAACGTTCCTTAAAATTTTTACAATTTCTAAGACAGTGAATTGTTTCCTTCCTACTTCATTTACAGCCCCTCTTTATAAACTCTCTCATCTGTCCACCTAATTTTTACTACTACTTTTTCATTGCAAGAATGAACTTTACTGATTTGTCACTTATCTCCCATTCATAAATGGTTAATATCTACACTTAATATACATATTTAACATATGTTCCCTATAAAAATTTAGAAAACCAGATGAATATAAAGATAAAATTTATTCATAATATAACCATGCAGAAATAATCATTACTAGTGTTTTGTTTATTTCTTCTTTCACTACTAGTGTTTTGATAAATTTCCACCTGGACTTTTTTTCCCTTGTCTTAAAAAAACTTTATTCATAAACAGGCAAAAAATGAATTGTAATCTTCCTTTTTAGAAGACACAAGACTAGAACTAATTTGTGTATAGCTCATTCTAGGACTCAATCTTATTACTGATTTTTAAACTGCACTAACTTTTATACTATCTATAGTAACATTAAAACACTACTAATTTTATAACAATCTAATGTTGTCTTAATTACCATTTAGTATGGTTTCTCACTGCATGTTTAATATGGGTAACCTTTGTGCTCTTTAACTGAAAAAAAAAAAGCTATGTTAACAAAGCAAACAATGATGTTTCAGAAAGTTTTTCTATTAAGTTTACAAAGGAACATAATTTAGTATTTATCAAAAAAACCCCCAATTTTCTTGGCAAGCTCATCACATTAAATTTCTGCATATTATTAAGGGAAAATACTTATTACAGTAACATAAAATGTATAAGTCTCCTTCAGCCATTTGAGATTGAATCTTATTATAGTAAGTTCCTGACTCAGGAACATCTGAGTTGCAAAGCTGCACAGATGAAATGATCTCGCATTAGCAACATTGATAGTATATCTCACATGTCTACTTTACCATTTTAGGGTAACTGTAAAGTAAAAATAATTTACAGTATTTTTGTGTTAGTTTTTTTATGCTTTACGTTGTACATTTGTGTCAAAGGTGTATAATATGAATGTTCTCCCAGAATGGAACTCATTTGTAAGATAGGGACTTAACTGCATTTAATTCATGAGAGACTTATTCCCAAAACAATGTTCATTGCTGCCTGTACAGAAAAGAAAAACTGTTGTTTTTAGATTACAAGAGGGTTACAATCATAGTTACTTACTACTTCACTGCCACTTTACTGCTCATCACATCAGACATCATGTAAAATGCAGGAAAACTTCAGATGAAAGAATCTCTTCAAGATTATAAAAATTATAATGAAAGAATTGCTGAGAAAAAGATTGTTAAATACAGGATGCCAAAAGAGCTTTCTTCTACAGCTGAATCAAGTTCTGAATTAATACATAAAATCTGCTTCTGATTTTAAGTTATTTTACTGGTGTCCATAAGGGAAAACTTTAATGCTTCATGGCTTTTTGCTGTTGTTTGGAAATCATTATTATCTCAGATCACAGAATATGAGTATAGTCCTATCCAAATCACAGAACACTAACTCTGTGACAGAAGATTTAAAGGTTGTATAGCCTAGACTCATCTTTCTAGACTCTGAAGCCATGGACTGTTGACTTGATTTCTATGAGGCAATTAATTACTGATTACCAGCTATAGAGCAAGGTAGTAGGCTCAGAAAAGTAAAAAGAACACCCCACCATTATATCTGTGGAATATCTAAGATTAGAAAACAAATTTCTCCCTGGCGTGATTCCGTCCTGCGTGTCTGTTCTGAGGAGCAGTAGTCATTCACTTCCGTCCGCGTTCTCTCCCACCTAAGTGCGCGCCACCACTCCATGGAAGATTCGATGGATATGGACATGAGCCCCCTGAGGCCCCAGAATTATCTCTTCGGTTGTGAACTAAAGGCCGA
>NW_004524809.1:2729080-2738906 GCF_000260255.1 Octodon degus
ACCTTATTTTTTAATTATACAAGTGTGTTAGCTTTCTTTGCTGTGACAAAATGTATGGCATAAGCAAATTAAAGGAGAAAGGGCTTACTTTGGCTCAGCTTCACAGGTTTCAGCCCACAGTCAACTGGCTCCATTGTGCTCCCCATCCTACCCACCCCCCAGTACTGAGAATTGAATCTAGGGAGACTTCAACATAAGCCACACTTCCAGCTGTTTCATCTTTTATTTTAAGATAAGGGACAACTGCATTGTACCTTCCCACCACTTTACTTCTATTTTGCTTTGGCTTATACTTGTTGCATCTGTTCTTTACTTCCTTATTCTTTTTTTTCTATTAAGCTTTTATTTATTCTACTTTCTGTTAGTTTGTTGGAAATTTTTGTTATTGAGTGGTTACTCTGAAAATTACAATATAGTCTTACCTTATTAATTCTGTCTTAGCAATGCTCCATACAGTCAGTCCTTCAAAACAATGCAACCTATTAACACACCACTATTCCTTTTCCTATTGTTCCCATTGTTCTTGAATATCTTATTTCTATAATACGCCCTGCAATAGTTATGTTATTTTAAAGTTCCTCTGATAACTTAAGGAAATTTACAAGATATTTATATATAAAATAAGCAAAACAAAATAATACTATGGATTCCAGCTTAGCTTCTATTTACAGATGTTTTTATAGGCTCAGAGCTTGGCAGCAGGTGTTCAGAAGTATGTGGTAGCATCGAAGTTTACAGGCACTGTGTCTGTAGCTAGCATTTTAGGGATTGCGCAGCCATCAGCTTTGGGGGTGTGGATCCTGTAGAGCACCACAGGGACCATAAGCAGTTTCAGAATCTATAAAGCTCTATATTCAGTGGGACCTCAACATTTGCTTCTTAGCATGAAGAACTTTAATTTTATCCCATCCTTTCCTTGAATTGAAATATTTCCAAGAAGGTTACAGAATGAGTTCTTATGCTGGGCGAAAGGAGACTGTAATTAAGCTGTTATGCTGCCTTAACCTTGTAATGCTGAGCCATATAGTTACTATTCCTGGTCTTAAAATGTTCAATGGGGGCAATTGCACATGGCTCAAAGTGTAAAACCTAATGAAAACCAGACCTAAATGATACATGTAATCCAGATTTCCTTCACTCAAATCAAGAGTTAGAGAAGACCAAGCCTGAATATCCAGAATCAAATTTTAAATACTATTTTGTGACACACAAGGTCAATAAAAGGAGACTGAAGTTTGTGTGTAGGGACATAGTAGTGGAAGATGACTAACAAAAGGAATAGTGAGACAGAAGATGACTAATAAAAGGAATCTTGCTGTAACAATACTATGCTCTTGGTGGTTATTGGGGGAAGTAAAATTCCAAGCCTTTGTCTTCTGTACTTCACAACAGGAGCTCCCCAATTTCAAAGCACATGGTGTCTAAGGACATAGTAGGTGTTGCCCTTTAAAAAGGGTCTGGATTTTTTTTTTTTTTTTTGCGGGGGGGGGGGCAAGACTGTAAGGGCAAACTTATATCAAAGCTCCTTAATGTCTAACAAACACTTCATTAGAAGGGAAGCAACAGATTAAACGTGGAGGATTGAACAGATCTTGACTCTTTACTAGAACCGAATCATAAAAGTCATAAACCCATGAATGCAAAGAAAATGAGACGAGACAACAGAGATGTCCACAAAACTTTAGAAGGTGAAAACTTCACACTTAAGTAATAAGTCACTGGCATGTTGTTGCGGGAAATCAATAAAAAGCCAGCCATCTTATAGCAAACTAGTCCTGAGGTTAGAGTTTAGAAATATCACCAGCTGCTCTGAAAGCAGAGGCCCGAGGGTAGGCCTGAAAAAACAGGAGGCTTGAGTATAAGTATTTATAAAAACAGACCAGCAGTTCAGAATTCTCCCAATACAGATGAAGGTGAGTACAAGATGCTTTCTACCTGGTGAGACTAATACAGGAGATGGGTGTAGCAAAGTTAGCTGAGGAAACAAGCAGGACCTGTGAAGTACAGGATCCAAGGGTGGTGCCAAATAACCCTCAGGACTCCATATTTGGGACTTTCCACAAGCTTCTAGGAGATATGGGCAGCATGAAAGAAGACCAGACACCACAGGAGGCTTACTATCCTGATTACCCACAGTAGCCCACGCTGCATTTCCTAGATACAGGGTTTCTTATTTTTGTTTTTAATCTTCTTTTTCTCTTGTTCTGCCCAAGTTTTCTCTGAGAAGCTGGTTTCTTCCATACCCTTTCACCCCTCATTTTATTTGGCATGTCCAATTCTTTGTTCAAGGTAAGAAAGAACTGGAATACTTTTGATTGGTGAACCACTTCTAAAGGAACTACTCTATAACAAGTGAAACAATGACCAAGAGGGACTCTAAACAGGGATTCTAGCACAGCTGAGGGCTAAGGTGAGGCATCACTTTGGGGACAGTGACACTGAAACAATAGATGAGCCCAGCACCTTTGAGGCTGAGGCAGGAGGATTGCTGCAACTTTAAGGCCAGCCTGGGCTACACAGTTCAAGGCCAGCTTAGACTGCATAATAAGACCCTGTCTTAAAACAAAAACAAGAGATGAAAATGTGAGCACTCCTTTCCAGGACAGGCAGACAGGCTCATTATCATCACCATTTTTGATGTAAAGGGAACTATTTCTTTGAAAAGCCTGACTGAAAGAGACCTCAGAATACTGGAAATCTTGGCTCCAAACAATAAACAAGGACTTGACCTGGTACTCTGTAGGAAAGCCTATCCACCTACAAGCTCTCACAAAAAGAGCTTCTCATACCATCTAAATGCCTCTGCCAAGTAAGAGAAGGCATGGTTGATTAGATATTTGAGAAAAGTCTCTAACATAAAGACAGATCACAACAGTACAGGTAGCACAGGAGGCTGTGAGACCACTTCCTTGAGTTTGGCAATAACCCAGAGCCAGTCCTCTCTGTCCACTGCAGGTTGCTGAGAGCCCCTGACTGAGGATTACTCTGCATCTGCCAATCATTCCTGTCAGACTAACCTAGAGAGTCAATGAGAGGTACAAGGTCAGAGTGCACTTCTCTGGAAATCTAAAAACCTGATTGTATTTGTGGGCTTTTTGCTTTTCCTTGCTCTTGGCTATACTTTTCCACTCATGCCACATTTTTATTTCTGTTGGCTCAGATCTCCCTGAGCATGTTTTCTGGTTATCTTCAATAGATATAGTCACTTTTCTTTTACCACTGGATGTATGCTTGGGATTCTTTCCTCACTGTACCCAAGAGCTTAGACTTACCTATTGGATCTGACTTGTGGCATCAAAAATACCCATTAAAAAAAAAAAAAAAAAAAAAAAAAAAGAAGAGCCTGGCACAGCATAAAAAGCAAAAGAAAATATTCTAGGAAGAACAAAATAGAACAAAATGAAAGCAAATACATACATACATACATACATACAAACTAAATACTATTTTAAAAATTCAGATATAAAAAGAAGTTAGAAATATAGCAGCTGAAATATTTAGTAAAAGGATTTTAAGAGAAGTTTTATGAAAGTTTCTCAAAAATTAGAACAAAAAACAAAAAAATTTTAAAATTCTTTAAAAACAAAACCCACAAAAAGATAAGTCAGGTATACAACCTATCGAAAAGAGAACACAAAAGGTGGGAGAAATTGAATAATACAAATGAATTACATCTATGTGTCATAGCACAGATCAACTTTAGAAACATATTTTTGCACCAAAAGCAAATCGTAGAAGACTACATAAGATAGGATGCTTTTATAAGGCTCCCTAACAGGTATAACAATAGTATTTTTAATGTCAAAAAATATATAGTTTTGGGGCCAGGGAGATGGCTCAGTGGAATAAGTGCTTCCCTGGCAAGTGCAAGGGTCTGAGTTTAATCCCCGGTTCCGCAAAAAAACTAAATAAATAAATAAATAAATAAATAAATAAATAAAATTATATATATATATTTTTTTATACACACCCCCCCGTGGTTTTTAAGCATAATTCATTCTGCAAACACATTTATAATCCAAAGCACTTGTATGTCAAACTGAGTTTTTCTGTAAGAAATAGAAATTCAGATGATTCATTCCACAACCCAAAAATATTCATGTAAAATTACAACACTGCAGCATACCATAAAGAAAGAAAATACAGAAGAATTAACGATAATTTGCACTTACCTTTGAAAATCTGTGGCTGGTTGTTAGGGAGACGAGAGAGGAGGATTACTGTATAGTACAACTTTCACTATTATAACAGAATCACTGCTATCTACCAGCTCAGTAGAATCTGTGTGTGTGTGTGTGTTTATGTACAACTTTATCAAGGAACCTATCCAATGACACTTGTTTTTTCCTCCTTTTGAGAATTTTGTGGAAATGTGGTACTGCACTGTCATTAAGCAGATTCATCATATGCACTGCTATATCCTTGTTTGGGTGGTTCTTTTCTACAGAATTTTGCCCTGTTTCCCACATTTCATAGAACTCCCTAATCTCTCTCTTTTTTTTTTAAACATTTATTTATTTATTTATTGTGTGTGTGGCCAGCTCAGCCCACCAGGGGGCGGGGCGGGCTGGCATGTGGTGCTGGGGGATCGAACCGCGGTCCCTGTGCTTTCCCAAGCTTGTTCCAAGTAGGTGCTTTAGGCCACTGAGCCATCTCGCCAGCCCCCCCCAATCTCTTTTGAAGTGAGAGATTCCTCTGCCTTTTTCCCCTCCTCCTCTGCAGATAAGATTTCCTCCATAGCCTCTTTCTCTTAGAAGACAGATGACCCATTACCCCCACAATGAGAAAGACAGAAATAACTATTGGCTCAGTTGTAGTCATGTGATATCAGCATCACATACTACTCATATGGCAAGACATCACTCATTTTATCAAATTCAATTGTTTGAAATTTTTGCTTGTCTTGGACACCTCAATCCAAGGTTTTACTGTACATTTATCTTTTAAAGTAAAAGACATAAAATAAAAAGTTTAGGACAGTGAGAGATGCAAATATTTAAAAGAGTATGGTAATAGTAGCATTTTCTTCCTTACGTTGCATAGGAGGTTCACAGGTATTGTAGTTTGATTTTTGAGACAAGATCTTACTATGTAGCCATGGCTGGCCTTGAACTTACAGCCATCTTCCTGCCTCAGCCCCCAAGTGCTAGGATAATAGGCATGCACCACCACACCTGGCTTTACAGGTAGCTTATTACTACATGTCAAAGCTTACATGCATTTATTTTTATATTACATAATAAAAACTTAAAATCTGTAATAATAAAAATATAAGATACATTTTTAAAACTAATGTTTCTAGATTCCGTTTTTGAATTTTCCAGGTCAAAAGGAGTCACAAACTCCTAGCCTCACAACTGGCAAAAAAGGTCCAAACTAGGTCATGGCACTGTGTAACTCCAGGATGAAAGTGAAGAGAAGATTTTTTTTTTTTTTTTAAATTTTATGCATTTAGTTCAGGGTCTCACTATGCAGCTTGGACTCATAGTGATCCCTCTGTTTCAGCCTCCCCAGTGCTGGGATTATAGGTGTGTGCCACCACGCCTGGTCTTGGTGGCCTGCTTGCATGCCTGGGGCGGGTATGGTATCTGCGACTGGATCAGGTCCTTGAGCTTGCCTAGGCAGGTGCTCGGACCGCTGAGCCATCTCCATACCTGAGAAGACTTATAAGGACATCTCTAAGGAAAAGACTGACCTGAGAAGAGGGTGCAATGTTCTGAAAATACTGAGGTTTGCAATTTTTCCAAAATTTGGAGCTGACCTTGATAGCTATAAACAACAAAGCAGTGACTGCAAGGATAAGAACTGTGTGAGAGGGAAACATCTCTCAGGCTCAGGTTGGAAATATTTACAGTGGCATAATTTTAACAATATTTGAAATTTAATTAAAATTTAATTAAATTTAATTAAAGGTATGGGCAAAAGATTAAGAAAGCTAAATTACCATTTTCATTTTGGAAAATGAACTTATGTAAAATGACAATACTAGCAGTATAAACATGTTATTTAGACAAATTTCACAGTATGAAGTTAAAAGATCAAAAGTGGTACCTCAGGAAAGTGGAAAATGGATGGCGGATTCTAGTCATTAAAATCAGGTTTTTAAAATATTTTCTACTGTGCAATAATAACAAAATGAAAATAAATTTTCCTTGGGTTAGATACATTAAGGAAAACTAAAAGATAATAGTAAATAAGTCTATGGAAATACCTTCCCAAAATATAGAACTTAACAGATTTACAAACAAGTAGAATGTTTCATACACCTAATGTTGAAAAGTAAAGTGCTGATTTTTAAAGTCTTGGTTTCAACAATCCTCTAAAGAATTAAGAACAGGGCCAGGGAGATGGCTCAGTAGAATAAGCGCCTCCCTGGCAAGCAAGGGCTTGAGTTCAATCCCCGATTCCGAGAAAAAAAAAAGAATTAAGGACAAATAAATATATCTGAAAAACAGAATTTTCTTTCACATGTTCCTATAGCCTCACCACTGATCTAAGGTCACAATTCAGTCTTCCTCTGTTAGAATGCTTCTCAGCATTTCCAGCTGAGATTTCTTAAATGGTACTAGTCTAATATAGTATTACGAAGCCACAATGAATGACACAAGATACAACAGACAGGAAGACAACAATCACTGGGTATAATCTGTGAAGAAAAAAGAGAAAGACAGTATTTATAGAAAGGTATTCATATGTGTTTGAAACACACAAAATTACACAAATTAGATGACAATCTTTTTTACTCTGGACATTTATATCCCTTACAAAGCTTTATTTTGCTGGTTTCACTGGTACATAATCCTTTTTTTTTAAAAAAACTAATTTCAAAGGAATCCCACTAAAACAGTAAATAATGTTCTAATGAACTAACTCTACTTAGTAAAAATAGGCTACATGTAAGAGTTATACATCTAAATGCACAAGTAGATTTTACTTTTTTTTTTTTTTTTTTTTTCAGTACCGGGGATTGAACTCAGGACCCTGCGCTTGCCAGGCAAGCGCTTATTCTACTGAGCTATCTCCCCGGGCCAGATTGTACTTTAATCACTTATTTAATTTAAACACTAAAAACACAAATCTTCATAATTATGAAAAAAAGATGTAAAAATTAAAACTGTCTTGGGTTTCTGTACCATTCCAGAAATATCTGTGCCCTGATACAAGAGAAAATGATGTGTAGGTGCTGTAAGCAAACGCAGATCTCATACAGGTAACCTACACTGTTGCCTTAGTGTTCCTGAGCGGCCCTCACATCAGAGAACTTTGACGCCCATTCTCACAGAGCTAAACTTCTGCCAGAACAAAACAGCCTGCATTCCATTTTTATGCTGAGAAACTTAAGCAAGTTCACCCTATACTATGGCTCTCTAGCAACTGTACATAAAGAACCACACTAATAGTACAAATATTTATCTGCTTAAACAGATTCTAATTTTATGTTTGATATACTTCATCACAAATTACATAAAAGAGGAGCTGGGGATGGTTGTGCACGACTATAATCCCAGCACTCAGGAGGCTGAGGCAGGATGATCGTTGCAAATTAAGAGACCAGCTTGGGCTACAAAGTGAGCTCAAGGACAGCCTGAACTTCTTAGCAAGACCTTGTCTCAAAAAGACAAAAAAAAAGTAAAGAAATGTATGATCCCCAAGGAATATGTAAAACGGAACAAAGCTTATTAAAAATCTTTTGTCATAAACAATCACATTTATAATAACAAAGCTGTGTTTTCTTCAATTTTTTTCATCATTATAGAAGTCTAGCTTTCTCTTGGAATCACAGATATATGGATGCGTGGTTCTTTGACCTTTGATGAACTCCAGTCAGCCTATCTCGAAGTAAGGCAATTCTGTTGTAAAATCTGTTCTTATACTGAGTAAGGTGTTACATGCTAAGTCAAATGTAAATGATTTTTATACTATTCAAAAGCTCCTGGAGCTGAGCATGGTGGTTCACACCTATAGGAGGCTGAGGCAGGAGGATCACCAAGTGTGGGAGGTCAGCTTGCACTACATAGTGAGAATTCCAGACCAGCCTAAATTACAGAGTAAGACTTTGTCTCAAAAAAAGTTCCTTATGGAAAATTTTTTCTCTCTTGATCTAAATACGTACCCCAGTATACAGACAATACAATGGACTGTGCTGAGAAAACACTGTAAGTATCATTTATATTTTTACCTCTTTTAATTTCTTTTGTTGTTGTTCATACAGGGTCTTGCTACACAGCTCAGACTCATAGTGATTCTCCTGTCTCAGCCTCCCCAGTGCTGGGATTATAAACGTGTGCTACCACACCCGGTTTTGGGCTGACCCAGCACACCCAAGGTTCTGGGGCCTGCACAGCATGCGGTACCAGGAATCGAACTTGGGACCTTGTGCTTGCCAGGCAGGCACTTAGGCCACCAAGCTATCTCCCTAGCCCATCCTTTTAATTTTTATTTTTGTGTAATATAATGTACCTAATACACAAGAAAAATCATACATAGGTTTCACCTGTAATTTATAACTAAACATACCACTATTAGACATATGCTCAAGAGGGGAACAGAGTAACCTGGAAGACAAGAGTCTAGACATACAATGCCCTTTCCTTCATTTTCTGAATATCAGGTCCTGGTAGCCTATATCTATGATTAAGGATACTCAACAAATGTTAAATACTAATAATCAGTGCACCCCCAACAATGTATATGCAATTAATACAAGTGCTAGTGACACCCTAGTGACCTTTCAAAACATCAGAACAAGGTATTTATTTTCTTTCTTTTTTTTTGAAGATTTTATTTTTTTATTTTTAGTTATTTATTTTTTGGTATTTTTTAGGGAAGGGTCTACAGGGTGATCAGGATCTCACTACTAGATCAGACTCATAGTGATCCACCTGTTTACAGCCTCCCAAAAGCTGGGATTATAGGCGTGCGCCACCAAGCCCAGTCTCAATTACCCTCTCTGCATACCTGGGGAGTATTTATTTTCTTGATAAAAAATTTATAGAGTTCCTAACAGAGAAATGGACTGTCATGCTCTCATTGTACATGGAGCCTTTTGCATCCTATAACCATGTGTGTGCATTTATCTGCAACCACTGGGGATAAAATCTCCCAGTGGGGATCTTTCATTATCCTCCCAGAATAAATCTAACACTTAAACCTAATTTGACTAAATCAGGTCTAAAATGAGCCAGATATGGTTGCACAGGCTTGTAATCCCAGCACTCTGAAAGGCTGAGGCAGGAGAATCACAAGGCCCAGTCCAGTGCAATGATTCCTCAAAATGGGTCTCATGGAAAATAACCCCAGAAAGATACATCTACTTCAACTAATATTTAAAATATAACATCTTTACCTGAAATCAATTTTCCAAGGGTATTATTGTTTATACCATACTAAAACTACCAAAATGCTTTAACACAGCCAAATAAAGTAACTGCTTTGAAAATTAAAGAAAATAAATAAATAAAAAATAAAGTGGATCCTGAACAGACCCAGAGCGCAGGCCCAGCAAGTGAGTGAGATGACGGGGCTGTGGGATCCTGAACAGACCCAGAGCGCAGGCCTGGCGAGTGAGTGAGACGACCCAGGCCCGAGGATCCTCATATGACCCAGGCTGCAGGCCCAGCAGGGAACCCTTCAGCAGAACTCCCTGCAAAGAGGCTACAGGCAAGACCCACCTAGTTGATTCAGGAGCAGAACATCTTGCCAGAGAGACACAAAGGGTTCAACTCTAATGCCTGCAGCAGAAAGAAGTGGAGCACAGCAGCCAGATCCAAACAACACCCACCTAGAAGAATCTGAACTTCATAGATCTGGACCTGAGGCTAAGGTA
>NW_004524809.1:2740556-2775520 GCF_000260255.1 Octodon degus
TTTATTTAAAAGACATTGTATGATATCTTCTCCTAGTATTAGAAACTTTAAAAAGTATATTTCCATTTTCTGTTGACTTTAAAAAAAAGAGGTTTGTACCAAAAAAAAATAATAATAATAATAAATAACTGCTTTGAGTTCATGTTATAAGATACATTCTAAAAACAATGAAAAGGAATAAAGAATGAGGCTTTGAAAAGTTTCCATATCTAGGATTTTTAATAGGTAAATACACTTAAATCAAGTTTCTAAGACAACTTGTTATTATTTGGAGTCCAAACAACTTTACTGACCTGAAGTAAAACCCTTAAACTATTCACTAACATCCAGTCTCTGTAAAGATCAGGATTTAGGCCAGCATTTGTTAAGAACTGGTTCCATACCCTGCTCCCAGTTAAAAATAAGATTTGGGACTAGGATTAACAAGAAAACCAGTTTCAAAATTCAACACAGACATATACATCAAAGGACACCATGCACCGTACCAGAAGGCACCAATAGAGGGTCCCCAGGAGTTGTGACTACTATTCTTCCTCACACCATCTTTCACACTCCCTAGCACTGACAATTGCTAGAAAGATGTAAACTCAAATTAAACTATCAGCATCTGATTAAGGCTCTAGTGTAAAAATCAAATATTGCCATTTCTATATAAAATGTTCTTCCTGAAGACAGAAAAGCAAAATTCAATTTCAAATACTAATGCTTTCAAGATAACACCTCTGCAATAAAGGATAAAAGTTTTCTGAAGACTTTAAATTTTTTTAAAAGCTACCAGCTCTTTAAAAAAATATTATTAAAAAAATCTGTTAATTTAATTAAATTAAAAACTGAATTTTAATAAGATCATGAAATCACTGGTTGAACCAAACAGCCATTAAAGACAACTCTGAGGATGGAAATGAAGAGCAAAAAAACTATTACAGTAAAACTGTTTCAGGGGCTGGGGAGATAGCTCAGTTGAATAAGCGCTTGCCTTGCAAGTGCAAGGGCCTGAGTTCAATGCTCAGCTCTGCAAAAACAAAAAATAATAAAATAAATAACAATAAATAAATAAAACTGCTGTAATAGTTTGTATAGGCAAAAATACTATACCTGATCTAAGTACAACAAATTTCTGGACTGTGTAGACTCTGGGCAGTGCTGGCTCCCTTTCCATTATACCATGACCAGACTTAAGATTGTGTGTATCGCCTTGAAACCACAATTTAAGAAGAAAACTACACAACTGGGATGAAGTTGATGGCCGGATATAACGAAGTATCCCAATGCCAATGCAAAAGAACATCTCATTACCTTCTTCAGCAGCACACACATGAGAGCAGGAAGACAGAGAGGAGTAAGCATGACCCCACATGAGGACACATGGATAAATGTGAAGCAATTCATGGTTTTCATGGCCCTTTGGGGTTCTTTATAAAATAGTGATACAAGGAATCTAACTGATGTGGAGTTTTCTGGTGGAATCCAGGAAGTTTATTTAGCATCCCAAAGAATCTCAGTATCTCATGCCCAAGATTAGACATGTAAACCATTCTTCTCAGGTCAGTCTTCAACTTGCACAGTCTATACCAGGCCTTACCAATGGCAGCTGGATCACTATTCTAAGATCCATGGAGCAGAAAATAGTGTCAAAAGCATGACTTTTGTGTTAATGAACAGTTCAAAAGGAAAAAAAATAAAATAAAATGTTCTTAGGTTACACACCAGCACTCTTATCTAACCCATCCAGATGGGTAACAACTTGGTAGAGAAAAAATGAAAATAAACTTCACATCAGTTAGATTTCTTGTATCACTATTTTATAAAGAACCCCAAAGGGCCATGAAAACCATGAATTGCTTCACATTTATCCATGTGTCGTCATGTGGGGTCATGCTTACTCCTCTCTGTCTTCCTGCTCTCATGTGTGTGCTGCCGAAGAAGGTAATGAGATGTCCTTTTGCATTGGCATTGGGATACTAACAACCAGATTACCTTCCAGTAACATCAGACATGAACAGATAATAAGCTATTTACTCTGATTTCTTATAAACACTATGTAAAGGTGGACTGTGGTGAGAGCAATTTTACTGTAATCATTTTTTGGCAGTGGATAGAAAAGACAGTGGAAAACTTTAAGTTTCTACTTCAAGTGTTAATCATCAAGGTTCAAATCTTTTTTCAATTAGTTAAGACCAATAGTTTTAACTTTTTTGTTTTAGAAACATTAGTTGGGAGGTTCCCAGCTTTTTCACAGTGGCGCTCCTTCTAGGGTAGTTCAGCTTTTATGACTGTAGTGTTCTCCTCATACCAAATGCGTGTGAAAAGCTATCAATATTAAGGCATCTATGCTATGGGTGGCTTGTCCTCTTTTATTAAATGTTATGATAAAAAAGTGTTGTTTGCTATATGTACATTAATTATATTCTGTATTTTATATGCAGCCCAAGATAATTCATTCAATATGGCCCAAGGCAAATGAAAAGATAGGCCCTTTGGAACACACTTAGCCATGTACTAGCTGAGTGTCTGGTCTTAAGCAAGTTTAAATTTTTCCTTAAGCCCTAATTACCTCATCTCGAAAAACAGGGTACCAGACCTGCAAATATTTTCACAGAGAATATTAACAACTGCATGGAAAAGAACCCCAAGGTTTGTTAGAATTCAATGTCTCTTGGTTTCACAAATCAGGAAGGTAATAGAGAAATGGTTCTTGCCCTCATTCCTCTTTTTTTTTTTTTTTTTTTGTGGAACCAGGGATTGAACTTAATTGGCCTTCCCTCCTTATGCTTGGCAGGCAAGCGCTTTTTCTACTGAGCCATCTTGCCTGCCCTCATTCCTCTTCTTAACTCCAAATCTGCAACATTACATTGCAGTTAATGTGAGATGTTAATAATGGGTTTTCCTTCCCTCCACCACTTCAACTTGACAATGCAGAAGTAGCTCCAAGAAGACTTTATTTAATTGGCCACCTCACTAAACAAGAAGCCCTATTTTTCCAGGCACTGTAAATGACCTTTTTATTATTTTGTTTGGACAGTCAAGAAAGAACATGCTGTCTCTCATGTTTTAATGATAAACAATATTAAAAACGACTCTAGAAAATTATATTATTCTATTTTCATTGTTATCCATTTAAAAAACATAGGAGGAGTAACTTAAAAATACTAACACAAGAAACCAAAGTGATGCTATGAGACTGCTATTGCTTTTAGATTTTTGATCAAACAAGGTGATTTGGCAACCAATTTTTTTTTTTTTTTCGGAACCGGGGATTATACTCAGGCCCTTGCACTTGCCAGGGAAGCACTTATTGAGCTATCTCCCTAGCCCCAGCAACCAATATTTTAGGAGGGAAATTTTCCTAACTTTCTCCTACCCGCAGCTTGACATTATAGATGCTCTCTGCTATGACCAGCAGGACAGAAGTTGGAGATACCCGACACAAACTCGAAGGAACCTCTGAAGCCATGATTAGCTGCGCAACCCTGGGTGGGTTGCAACATCTCAGGGCCTATAAAATCAGGGCTCTGATTAAAGTTCCCTCTCAGACCTAATAGCTTTGAGTCTTCCTTCCTAACTTGGCAACAGCAAGTGGTCTACTAACCAAATGTCATTTGTGTTGCAAAAGACTCATTTGAAACTCACATTTTTAAAATTCATAAGTTTCCTCATGGTTACAATTTTTAAATCTGAGCCATGACTTCTTATCTCAGTAGGACCTTACTGTGATAAAATGTATTTGCTCCATTCTTAATATATGATTTGATCTTTACCTAGAGATACAAATATTTTATAGTACATATAAACCAATAAATCCTTACTAATTCTGTTTACAGAAGATTTGCTAGGCTAATTTTTAAAACCAAGTATTATTTAATACTTAAAACAATTCTATTTAGAAAAAACATATTTTAAAGTCTAAACATAAACTGAGAGAAACAAATTAATCCATAATGTGTATTAATTATGACCCTAAAGTGTCAAGGTTCAAAGTGACATCTACTCCGCTTATACTGACCAACAGGATCATAGGTCATTGATATAATATCCACATAAGTCAACTCTTAACAAATATGCACTAAGTTGAATTCTGTGCTAACTTGACAAATCATCTTGAGATACATGTTGTACTGTGATGCCTGAAGAGAAAGCAATCTGTTCTAATGACTATCTTACACCTTACCTTGGTCTGTCCTCTATGAAACTGAAAGCAGGATATCCTCTTACTGCTATGGGTAAACAAAGGCAGTAGGCTCTGGGAGCCAACATTCTTTTCCTCACCCTTAGGATTCAAGATAAACTACCTAAGTTCCTTGTGAATAGAAGGGAAATGCAGAAGTCAATGTACATGGTATACCCTTTAGGGGTATGATTACCCAGAGTCTGTGACTATTTTGCAGAAAAAACATACTCAATTTAAAAAGTGAATTATGTTGAGCTTTCATCACAGACACTTCTGCTTCTGAAAACAATGACTAGAACTCAGACTGAAACACTTTGGGGGGAGCTGGTCTTTGAGATCAGAGCTCCCTCTTGAGTTCCAGTTGGCCTCAAACTTGTGATTCTCCTGCCTTAGGACCCCAAGTGCTGGGATTACAGCGTGACAGTGTATACCATCACATCCAGACAATAAATTTTAAAAAATGAACCTAATGTCAAATTTCTTAGTAGCAGATTAAAACAACTCATCTGTACCTTTCACTTCCATGTGTGTGTGAAACAATCACATTTAAATGCTGACATAAGACCACTAAGGGTAATCAAAACTATTCTAGGGCTACCACACACCTATTTATACTACACTAAAGGAAAGTGGGTTAGGGAAATGATGTGACCATACATATTCAGGCACTCAGAACTCGAGTCAATAAACCTAGAAGTCACTTGCCTTGGCAATAAAGTTTTGCTGTTTAAAAACCCTTTCAGCATGGTGAGATAGCTCATGTACTAAAGCACCTGTTTAGACAAGCACAGGGACAGCAGTTCGATCCCCAGCACCACATGCTGTGCCCACCCCTCAAGTCCAGGCAGGCATAGTAGCGCACACTTATAATGCCAGTGCTGGGGAAGATGAAGGCAGGAGAATCACCACGAGTCCAAGCCTGCATAGTGAGACCCTGCAACAACCAAATACATTAAAATACAAACAAGCAAATAAACAAACATACAAACAAAACCCCCTAACTCTTCCAGGGATACTAAAAGGCCAAAATATACTTCATTTTCAACCTCTGGCCACTTTGCTAGTCCTGTTTTAACTGCCTAGAAGACATTCCTTCAACAATCAATGTCAGCAACCCCATGGACACTAAATATATACACAAAAGAGATACCATTTTTTGCCAGGCACACATATTACCCAGCTACTCTGGAGGCTGAAGTAGGACTTCCAGTTGGAGCCCAGCCTGAACAACTTAGCAAGACCCTATCTCAAAAATAAAAAGCAGGGGCTGGAGAGATGGCTCAGTGGTCTAAAGCATCTACTTGGAACAAGCTTGGCAAAGCACAGGAACCGTGGTTCAATCCCCCAGCACCACATGCCAGCCAGCCCCGCCCCCTGGTGGGCTGAGCTGGCCACACACACACACACACACACACACACTAAATGTTAAAATAAAAAAAAAATTTTTTTTTAAATAAATAAATAAATAAATAAATAAAAAGCAGTGACATAGCTCAGTGGCTCCTGAGTTCAAGATTCACTATTGCAAAATCAAAAACAAATATAAATCTCGACTTTTTTCTCTACTTTTTTATTTTTTTAAAGAGAATACAAAATAAAAAATTAGAAATGATACAGAATTTTACTAAACAAAATATGAATTTGACAGTATTTGTTGTACTGCATATCTTCAAGTTAATTTAATTACCAGATATATGCATACAAAATTGGAAAAAAATTAAGAGAAAAGAATTAAAACTTAACTGTCCCTTTCCATAGACCAGCAGAAATCCACAGTACAATCATCCAAGCAATCCTGCATACATACATACATAGAAGTATCTTTTCCCCCTTCCTCCCTCTCCTATCATCTCAGTAATTCCTTCCTTTTGAACAGATTTATTCCCTTTTCACAGTATCTATTGTACCTTCTTTTGACTATTGAGGAAAATGAACATTACTTCCTTACTAGTTCTCCCAACAAGTGTTGTGTTTTTTTTTTTTTTAACCTTTGATTTTAAAAACAATTTTTTTTTTTCTGAGATGAAGTTTTACTACGCAGTTCAGGCTGGCCTTAAGCTTACTTTGTAGCCCAGTCTGATCTCAAACTCATAATGATCCTCCCGCCTCAGCCTCTACAGTGTTGTGATTACAGGTGTGTGCCACCATGCCTGGCAAAATTTGTTCTTTTTGTTTTGTTTTGTTTTTGATACACAAGATCGAACTCAGGATCTTGTGCTTGCCAGGCAGGTGCTTATGCACTGAGCTATCTCCCTGGTCCCTTTTAAAAAAATTTAAGACTGTGAAATCCTACCTACTCTCCCATTGTTCATTCTATTTCCACGTGTGCTGACTGCTATTAGATCATCCTCACATGCTTAGCCCAGTCCACATCCTGGTGACCTCCTGCAAGAGTTATTTCTCAAAACAACGTCAACAATTACTCCATCTCTTGTCAGCAGCAGTCACTTACACACCGGTACCCACTTGTCCTTGGCCTCTGGCACCATCTGGTGGTCAGCAACTGGAATTATCCTTTCTACCCGGAGTGCTCCCTACCTGTATCTAAACCGAAACATTAAAATTCAACTGCCTATGAATTCAGATATCCATCTTTCCAGCCTCACCTCTATGATCCCTGAAGGCCTGACCAGCTCTCAGACTGGTTAGGCCCTGGGGTCCCAGTCCATGGGATGTTCCTGTCTGAATCTCTACTGTCTTGAAATCTCGTTATCTGTATGCTGTGTTGTCCTATGATGGAAAGGACTAGACTGACTGGCCTCAAGCTTCTGAGATGCCCTACAAGGCACTTGCACAGGCCCCACTGCAGCTCTACCTCCTCTGGACTTCTGCTCTTCCACTTCAGTACCCTCTACCCACACACTTCCTAAAATAGCCAGCATCCTCACAGCTGAGAGAAGATGAGTACGCTGCCACTGGGGTGCAGGTCAGCTTTCCAGGTGGAATGGCAGGGCCAGGGCTGATGGGACCACTTACCTAGCTCTGAAGAGCTCATCAGTTTACCCCAATGCACTTTCTAAAGTGTTTTTAATTTCCACCATGCTATGGAAAACTTGGGAAGAATAGTCAAGTTTAATTTATAGCATATTCAAATTAGAAGTAACATTAAATATTATTTAGCAAAAAAAGAGTAATATTTGTTTTCATCTTAAAACTGAAGAAAATGAAACCTAGAGTTTAATTTCCTTGTGGTCATCTCGTCACTTTTTTTTTTTTTTTTTTGCTTTAAACAATTTATTTAACTGAAATGGACTTAAGTTTGTTTCTGAAGTGACTTCCATTTATTTTGATACATCTTTTCCCCATGATGATTTACAAGATCTTCAAGCCAATATAAATATTTTATAAATATTTCAATTTTTGGGTATACACCTGCATAATACCTCAGCAATATCTTTCAGCAAGAAAATACTGAAGAGTAAAGGCTAGACACAATTACTAGGAACAGTGAAAATCTGCTGCAAATATTTCTGAGGTAAGAAAGCACCACATACCTGTTCAACTAAGAAAACCACCCTTACAACACAAGATGTTTTTATTTTTACATAGGACCTATAACACATAAGCTGCCAATTAGGAACTGAATGGCAGAGCAACGTCCCCAGTTTATGCCATGAATTCATAGGGAATGGGTTCCAACAGCTCGGGCTCCCTTCCATTGGTCCTCACAAAGTGCGCTTCTCTGGGAGGGGCAGGCTGGCGCTTCAGTTGAACCCAGGTACCTTTCTCTTTGGCTTCCTTCTTTTTCTGATCATTTTCCTTGACACGTTTCAGGAAGCTATCACAACTTTTTGTGTGTTTACTATGCTTGATACGCACATTAATCCTCTTGGCAAGTATCTTGCCCTTAACTTGTTTGTATACAACAATGTCAACAGCATGCTGGGTAACGTTACAGATTTTTCCCGTTTTGCCATGGTAACATTTGTGAGGCATTCCTTTTTGCACAGTACCCATTCCCTTGATGTCTACAATATCACCCTTTTTGTAGATTCGCATGTATGTAGCCAAAGGAACAACCCCATGTTTTCTAAAAGACCTAGAAAACATATACCGGGTTCCCCACCTCTTGCTCTTTGTGTTAGTCATTTTGGCAAATTACTGGAAGATGGCAGTTCTGGCTGAAAGGAAGCCACAATGATCTTTAATAACAAAAAACTGACTGAAGTAGAGTGTTGTAGCTCAAACCTAACCTGAGCCATTGCAGATGGCAGGAGGATAACAAATTTATGGCCAGCCTGGACAATGTAGCCAGACACTGCCTCAGAGTGAAGGGAGGAGAAGGGCTTTGGTGTAGTTCAGTAGTGGAGGGTTTGCCAGCATGCCCCAATCATGCTGCTAAAAAAAGAAGAGAAAAACAGGAGAGCAACACAGTGTCATCAAGCTCCAAGGATAGGAGCTTCAGATTCTCATTATTCTTAAATTCATTCATTTTCTGGAACCCTGGGGGTCTAACAGCAGCAAGCTGAACCTCTACTCTCACACTGCTCCCTAGATGCCCACTGATGGGACACCGTCTCCTCAACAAGAACTGTGCAGACATGGTAAATATGCCTGAAACATGATTTACCTATCTCTCACACCTCAAAAGCACAAACCCACACTCTGAAGTTACTCAAGAGACAATTACCAGTGAAATAAAATCTGTTATAAAAAAATTTAATGGAAAAGTCAATTGAGACTTAGCTACTGTATTCAGAAATGTGAATAGCATAAGTATGTGTGTTTCCTCATACATACACCCAGGGAGAAGGGGTGACCTGGGCACAGACATCGTCTCATGACTGCAGGTACAGTTCAGCACAAGAGTCCAATATGAATGCTCACACTGTGCACAGAAACTAGCAGCCACGAATTGATCCTGCTAGTAACTTCTCTAAGCACTGCTCCTCAATCAACCATCTGATACAAACTGACAGGGCCCACAGCCTTGATGTGCCCTCTCTCCTGCACACTAAGAAAGCAAGACTTGAAGACAACGACAGGCTGCCCTTCCTTGGCCCCTCGTTCATGCCAGCATGTTACACCTGCACAACTTCTGCTTAACACTCCCCTCAGAGCTCTTTTCTCTTCACAACTCACTGCTACCTTTCACTTAGCTCCACATCTCCACACTGTAAACTCTGTAAGAGTAAAGACTCCTGCCTGGTTATTAATTTGTACAGGCTTATTAACACTTAAGTACAAGTAGGCACTAAAAGGCCCCAGCTCACATGCTACCCTCACGGCCACAGCCAGGCTGCTGTCATTTACCCACTGTGCACTCCTTAGTTCATAGCAGCTGAAAGCAGAATTGAAGAGAGGGCCAGGGACCAGACATGAACCCCACAGGACACCTCCATGACCCAACCAGACACAGTCATGAACCAGGTGGCTCTCTAGCCAGCCAACTGACTCGTCCTCCGCCTACCTGTCCCAGCAGCTTTCACTCTGCAGTGGAAGAGATGCCAGCTGGCCTGTACAGCTCACAGTAGTACTGTTATTATTTGCAAAAGAAGGATGAAGACCGCCCCCACCCCAATCTGAAAATAGTAAGTGTTCGTGGAGTGAATGCATGAATGAGCAAACAATAGAGGAAACACTTTTCAACCCACTGTGTGTTATGAAAGATGTGACAGAAAAAGATGTAGGATCAGACAGTACAGCTGCTATTTGGCACACCAAATTAGCTTCACCTTCTCACTCGTATCCTTGTGAAGTAACCATCAGAGAATGGCAGAACAAAATTGCCAGGGCCCTAAAGATCTATATGCCAAGTGTGGTGGTGCACACCTATAATCCCAGGGCTCAGAAGGCTGAGGCAAGAAGGACTGTTGAGTTTGGGACCAGTCTGGAAAATTGAGCTCAAGGCCAGCTTAAACTGCATAGCAAGACCCTGTCTCAGAAAGTAAAAAAAAAAAAAAGATGAGACTATAGTATCTCCTTACTTTTGTCCTTTTCCTCATTCTAGTTTTTCCTTCCCTTTGAACAGATTCTTTCCCTTTCACAGCATCTATTATACCTTTCAAATAAAAACATTTACTATTTTTTAAATTAATTTTATTGAGAAACAGCAATGAGCCAGTTTCAAAACCGATTAATAAGACAGTTTCAATAATTAATGCATTGCATATTGTTATCTTCTTAGTGGTTATTCACAGTACAAGATGCAGACATGATATCCTGTCCAAATACTGTTAGTACAAATCTTTCTTCTCATTAAGAGAAAGTAGCTATGTATCTATCCTATTTTGTATATACAGATACAAAATGGTCCTTCCTTTGTATCCCCTTTTTTTGTTTAGTTTTGTTAGAGATGGGTATTTCATTTCCATTTAAATATTGTAGATGCGTGAATTCAGCAAAATAATCCAATATAATCCCGTAATCCATAATAGTAGTGGGTTATCCATAGGACTGGCAATGTCAGAAGTTGTTGACTTGAGCCTTTCACAGCTCAGCATATTAATATGGCTTTACTTTTTATATCTCATTTTTACACTTTTCTGCTGGATTGCTAAGATCAAGATAAAGCAAGACCTATATATAACAAAAAATGTATCTTTTGTATCTGATAAGATATTTACTCCTAAATCGTAATTTACACCATGAAATATAAACTTGACTTCTTGTCACTACTGTGACTCTTACCACTGCTTTGAAACATGGTCCTTCTGTAACATATGGTCTTGAAAATATATTCAAAAGCTATCTCTCCTTAAGTTTCAGTTCTTTTACTGGGCCCTTTGTGGCAACAATTTTGTATTTTTTTTTTTTCCTAAAATGTTTTATGTTGCTGCACAAAATCTACATCCAGGGTCGTCATTCATTCATTCATTCATTCATGTATTTATTTATTTACTCTGTGGTACTGGGTACAGTGGACTGCATCCAGGGCTTTTGTACTGAGCTACACACCTAGCCCTGTTTTTAAATTTTGAGAGACAGTCTCACTAAGTCACTAGGTAGTCCAAGCTAAGCTCAAACTTATGATTCTTCTGCCTCAATGTTCTAGAGTGCTAGGGTTACAGGTGTACACCCAACTCCCAACTTAGAGTTCATCATTCTCTTTTTCAGAAAACCTAATCAACCCCACTTGACTTCTGGAGAAATCCTATTTAGGACCTGCAAAGTTTCTTCAGCCTTTTATTTCTTTTACTTCAATGTCTCTGGCAGGTATGTGTGTATAATAGGATCTGGTGTTATGGATCAAACTGGGGCCTTGTCCAGGCTACGCACATGCTGTACCATTGAATAATGCCCCCAGCCCAATTGCTCTCCACACTCTCAGCCATCACCCTTTCTTGCCTAGATTCTGCAACAAACTCCTAAAAGGTCTCCACACTTCCACCCCTAACCTGTTGTAATCTATTCACAGTATCCAAAAGTCAGATCACATCAGTTCTATGCTCTGACCCTCCTCCAAAGCTGTGTACCACTCAGGACACCAAGTCCTTCCAAGGCCTGCTCAGCTTTCCCTGGTCTTGTCTCTAGTGACTGTCCATTTGGCTCATTCAGCTCTTCACACTGGCCCCTTCAAACATCAGGCACCTTCACTTCATTCCCTTGGAGCATTCCTCCCCACAGCCTCAGGGTTAATTCCATCTTCTTGCAGGTCTGTATCCCATTGTCACCTGCACAGGCCCACTGGCCTCATCATCTTCCACTGACTTGTCTGTCTCTCCCTCCCTCCCTCAATCTTGCTCATCCTGCTTCATCTACAACTACAGTATGTTGTACCCTCCTACCGAAAAAGCTCATATGGGTGGAAATTTTGTTCTCTGGTACATCCTAACCCTAGAATACTGCCATGTACACAGAAAATATTTAATGACTACCACTGAATAAGAGCAAGCTTATTCCATTTCAAAAATTTATTCCCTCACATTCTCAAACTCATTACAGACATCATTTCTTGCTCCCCTGTGTCGTCTTCTACTAAATCAATGGACAAACTGAAGACAGAAGTATTGAGCTTGGGAATTCAGACCGAAAGACAACCTTTGCCCACAGGTAGCTCTTGTCTTTTCACCTCTGACATTGTTTCCTTGGCCTCAGGAAGCACAGGCTACCTATAAAAGGTCTTGCATGTCATATTAAGGTACTTTCTTCACCCTACAGGCAACATGGAGCCAGTGGCAGTGTTATAGAGGGGAAGTGATATGATCTAGTTTGCATTTTTGGTAATTCTTACTAGCTTTTGACTCCATGAAGAAGGAATGTGAAGGACAATAAGATGGAAGAAGGCTAAGGAAAGCAGCACTTTAGAAATCAAGAACAGGGTCAATGATAGGGGGCAGGGAGGGACACAATGACTCTCAGACATGATAAGCAGCTCCAGAAATCCAGATCCAAGGATTCTCAAGCTCATGGCCAAATGCTGCATAATAATCACCTAAAGCCTTGGTTCAAAATACAGCTGTCCAGGTTCAACATCAAATCTCCTAAATCACACTTTGGGAGTAAAGAAATAGAAATCATTAGGAAAGAATGGTTCTTTAGGATTTCTACTGTATTCAGCCAAGTATGGAAATACGGACTACATAAAGAAAGACCTAAAGCTTTATGAGAGATGAACAATTCAAGTTTGAAAATGGTGAGCTGTATTACCTATAAAGACAGCTGACAGACCGACAGCCACTCTGAAGACGCAGGAATTAGTTTTGCTGGAGATCAAACTTTGATGGTGGCCAGAAAGGTGTGAGCTCTCATTTATAAAGGAGTAAAGAGTGGCATGAGCCATGGTTAGGCCCTGAGGGCACCAACATCCAGGTGCAGAGAAAGATGAGGACATATCACTAGTCAGTAAGGGCCCTACAGTATTATTTGTGCCAAGGTACTGCTGTCTCATTAAGTACTGGCAGGATGTACTGCTGAGATATAACAGTCCATGCCTTATCAAAACTCATGAGATACCTTGAGAAAAAACACAAACTAATTAGCTTTATTCCCCAAAACATGCAACACACAGGTTATCTTACTTGCCTCTTACCTTGAGATCAACCCAGAGGCCATCCTTCAAAAGCCAGCTTTCACAGAATCCCTAAGACAGAACTAAGTGTGCCCCTTCCTTAAGCATCCTTTTTTTTTTTTTTCAGAACCAGGGATTGAACTCAGGCCCTTGCACTTGCCAGGGAAGCGCTTATTTCACTGAGCCATCTCCGCGGCCCCCATATGTTTTTATACTACTTAGGATATTTATCACATTCTATCTTGCAATATATTTTGGGAGGGGCTGGTGAGATGGCTCAGTGGTCTAAATAACCTACTTAGAACAAACTTAGCAAAGCACAGGGACCGCGGTTCAATCCCCCAGCACCACATGCCAGCCAGCCCCGCCCCCTGGTGGGCTGAGCTGGCCACACACACACACACACGCACACACATAAATAAATAAAAATTAAAAAAAAAATATATATATATATATTTCGGGAGATAGAATGGTGTCACAGAAAGAAACAAAACAAAACAAAAAATACCTGTCCTCATCTTCTTGCTAAACATCTTCAGAGCTGGGATCAAATGTTACCACCTAGGCTCGAGCAAGAACTTGACAGTCTAAGCACCTGCCTGGCAAGTACAAGGTCCTGAGTTTGATCCCCGGTGTCGTATGTTGTGCCAGCGCTGGAACCCGGGCATACTGTGCCAGCCTAAAACCCAGCATGGCGGTGCACACCTATAATCCCAGCTCTAGGGAGGCTCAGATCACTATGAGTCTGAACTATGTAGCAAGACCCTGTAGTAAATGAATAAATAAATAAATATCTTTTTTTTTTAAAGTACCATCTAAATATCTGTATAGTCTTTCTCAGAATATCTTACATATGAACAGGCACTGATGCATATGGTGAAATATGCTAAATGGCTATGAGAGGAAAGAAAAGTTTATACTATACCCCTCTCAGTCTGAACATGAACCCAGGCAGCTGCTTATAGGCATGTTTCTTCAGGCACACCACACGCAACTTGCTATCCCACAACTATGGTTTTGCCATTTTCCTGACATAATCCTTCTCTTACCTTGTCACTGTCTCTCCTCTCTCCAGTCCAAGCACACTTCCTCCTCCATCAAGCTTCTTTTGCACTTCAACCCCAAATGATTTTTCTCTTCCAACCTGTCTATGCTACTTATCATACAGACACTGCTTTTTAAATATATATACTGTCTGTCACGTTTCCAACTAGACAGTAAGTTCGCTGAGTTTAAGATAAGTAAATTTTCAAAAACATCTTGGTGGGGCCGGGGAGATGGCTCAGTAGAATAAGCACTTGCCTGGCAAGCACAAGGGCCTGAGTTCAATCTCCAGTTCCGAAAAAAAAAAAAAAATCCTGGAGAACTTTAAAGAATCAATCTTTTAATTTCGGTACTTTAAAAATCTGACAGAAGGGTTTGATAAAACCATCTTACATATGAACCCCTATCCCTAAATATTCACGAATTAAGTCATTAGCTGACTATATCTATCATATTTAATACAGAAGTTAACATTTTAAAGTAAAGAAAGGAAAACATGACATTCCTGTACTTCTTTTGTATCTCCTAAATACTTAAACCAAGATCCAATATATAATAATGAAGAGACAATATAGTACTGTAATTAAAATCAACCTTTGAAGCTGGATGGTGGTGGCACACAGTAATTACTAACACATATCTAATTTTAAAAAATGAATGATCTAAGTGGAATGTGGTGACACACAACTATAATTTCAGCTACTTGAGAGGCTGAGTCCCAACCTGGACAACTTAGCAAGACCCTGCCCCCACAAATAAAAAATGGGTTGGGGATGTAGTCCTCTTGTAGAGTATTCCACGCCAATTCCCAGTAATGAAAAACAAGAAATACACACATACACACACACACACACACACACACACACACACACATTGGATTAGTGTGTGATGGACAGTGATGGGTGGCAGCAGGTAGCTTTCTAATGCAAGAGTCACAGTGGAAAATCAGCCATGTGTCTGTCTTGAAGTTGTGTGTGCACATACAAACACAGGTTGGTAAGAGCAGTGAGTCAAAAGAAAACAGAAAGGTCAGTGGACTCACCCGTTCTGCGGGTGTCTCCTCCCCTGGCACACAGGCAGCTGCTGCGCAGGCTATGTCCATCACTGTGGAGCTGGTAGGAGCATCAGTTGTGGAGGAAGACCGGGGCCGGCCTGCCTGGGACACAGCTGCCATCTCCTGGCCAGATTTCCTGTTGATCTGGGGACTTCCCTTTGGGGCCTCTGGCTTGCCCCGCCTACTATGCAAGCTGGTCCCTCTCTTCATCTTGGGTGGTACTCGGATCTGCTGCAGAACTCGGTTCAGAGCTGTAGGGTGGGTGGGGACACCATCAATCTCAGCACTTGCGTTCTGGCTGTCCAGATCCACATCAGGTTCTGGATCGGCCTGAATCTGCTGAACATCGTGTGGAGACACTGACGACCTCCTGCGCTGGTGCTGGAAGAGGTGCTTCAAACCTTGGCCAATCACATTAATGTTCTCCAAAGCATTGTGGGTCATCTTAGATAACTTTTGTTCTGATTCTGTCTGCTTCCTGGCCTCTGCATCTTGGGATCTGCCTCCAGGATCAGGGTCCTCATATAACTGTTCACTGCCTGACGGCTCCATCAGTAGATTTAATAGGCTTATTTGCAAACTCAAAAATTTTAAACACACCAAGACTGTCAAATTAGGTAGGTATTTGCTTCAACAGTGACTATGCATGCAGCGGTGAGACGGAGGCTTCATGCCTATCTAATGTTTAAAAAAAAAGAAAAGAAAAGAAAAAAACTTATAAATCCATGCAGCAACTCCCAGTGTTAAAAACATGCCACTAGCCACATAAACAGGCACTATCATTAAGCAATCTTTAATCAGAAGATTAAAAGATAGTTTTATAGATAGTGGATGATTATTTTCTAGAATAGAAGAAAAAGCCCAAAACAAGTATGCAAGAAATGAAAACAGCAATACTAAAATAAGAAAAATCCCTGAATGTTTCAAAAACATGAAGAATTGGGCACTCAAAGTGCTATCCTGCAGTGGACATGTACTAACAATTGATAAAACAGCCACTGCTCAGGAAAGGGAATAGACTGTTCATGTGTTCAGTCTAGCTGAGGTAATTTAATTCTTCTCATCTAAAACCATATTTTTTTATGAACATGCTTAAACAGAGAAAATTCAAAGATGAGCAGGAGTGGCTATCCCAATCTAATTACAGGTAACTTTTAAAGGAACACTGGTATTTCTTGTTAGCACTCATAGTTATCAAGTTCATTGGTAATTAAAGGTTTGTTCTTCTGAAAAGACAATGAAAATAAAAATTTGTAAGCTGAATTCTCTGAGGCACAACTGGCCTTCCTGGAATCCTAGAAATGAGCACTTCAGAAAGAACCAGTCTCTAGAGAAAGATTTGCTCAGTACCAGCATTCAAGAAAGGAGATTCAAAGAAATTCCCTTCTCAGTAGGATCATTCCCCAATACAGCTTCCCATAAATAGCTATAAAATTCAAAAGCAAAGCAACAGCATAATAACAGCATGAGGGAAGAGTAGACAAAATTAAAAGTGAAAGAGCAATATCACCAGTTATTAGATGCAGGCAGTTAAAAGGAAGCTGAAACTAAGATAGTTGTATAACTCTGACAAATGAAATCACATGCTTTTTTTTTTTAAAGAGGGATTATAGAAGTGATGACATTTTTCCTTCATAAAAAAGTTTTTTATTGAGTTTGTAGACATATGTAAAATAAAATTGTAAAAATGTACAGGAGCCAACAAGATAAAACATGATATAAGAGGCTCTTCATTTCCATTATTTATCCTTGACTTTTTGTTGAAAAATTTAAAAATTCCCAGGCCAGGCATGGTGGTACATGCTGGTAGTTCCAGCACTTAGGAAGGTGAGAGAGGAAGATCACCATGAGTTTGAGGCCCATCTACAGCACACAGCACGAGACTGCCTCAAAAAACCAAACAAAAACTATTAAAACTACACTACAAAGTACTTTGAACAGCCCAAGTCACAACTGATGAAACCCCATGTTGTTCAAGTTCTAGGGATATGAAGACACCTTGCCACCAACTGACCATCTAGAGGCCTAAGTTAGCTAGAGTTCAGAAGAACAAGAATGGAGACCACTGGAGCTTTCTTTCTGGTAACTACTCTCAGAAAATCTTACCATCTTGCATATCCTCTCTTTTCTGTTCCCTCATCTCCTCTTTTTTCCCCCTCATCTCCTGACTTGTTCATGACTCAGAGTAACAGAGGTAAAGACATCTGTCTCCTTCCAGTACTACCAACTGGTAAATATTATAAAATTCACTGTTCCTAAATGAGGCAAATGAAGAACAGCCATGAGAATGGAAACTTTCATTGTCTTTCACTCAAATTTTTTGTGGCCCCAATGAAATTGTGCCATCCCACTATGGCCTCTCACCCTTTTCCTGATTTTGTATTTGCTTTTATCTTTTCTTTCTTTCTGTCCTTTTTTTAGTCTTTATCCCTTTGGGAAAGTCAGGAAAGAAACCCTTAACTCTTATTAATGACTTATTGGTCCACAGTGCAGTTTCTGTGAGCGTGTGGTTAGAAATGTTGCCAATAGTACGTTTAGACTTCCTTTTTTTTTTTTTTTTTTTTTTTTTGGCGGAACCAGGGATTGAACTCAGGCCCTTGCGCTTGCCAGGGAAGTGCTTATTCCACTGAGCCATCTCCCCGGCCCTAATAGTACGTTTAATTATGCTCCCCTTCCTCACAAATTTGTCTGGCAAACTAATGATTACTGAATTATTTCTAATCTACTCAGACAGAAAGGGCATTGTAAGCAACATACTCAACTTATTCCTGCAATGGGCAGTTTAGGCTCTGAGAACACAGGTTATATCAAAGCAGCAGGCTGATTGTGAAGAGGTAGTTTGTATTTTTTCCTTATTTGCACTGCATTACTTAAATAATACATCTGATTTTTTGTTATTGTTGTAGGTAAAATATATAAAGTAAGTTGATCCCAGAAGATTAAAAGATACCATGGATAAAAGAATGGTGGCACGATTAGTTGTAAAACTTCATTTTATAAACAAAAGTATTAGAATTTATTACTCAGAAAGTCTATTTCTTTGGGTAGAGCTTTAAACAAATCAAATTACTATTCGCTTCCTATTTTAAAAATTAAAGAACATGGCACATTTTTAATACTGTATCAGTAATTTCAGTAGTATTTGCATATCATTTGTTTTCAAATAGTCTGCAAAACTGATCAACTCCAAAGAATGCTAACATTCCCTAGGCAAATCTAAAACAAGATCAATTTCTAAGCCAAAGTCTACAAAGCTAAGATTTTTAAACCAAGGCTCTGGCCCAGGGAGATAGCTCAGTAGAATAAGATTTGCCTGGCAAGCACAAGGTCCTGAGTTCAATCCCCGGTACCAAAAAAACCGAAACAACAGCAACAACAACAAAAAACCCTCCTAAACCAAGGCTCTCTTCACAGCTGCAAAGATTAGGTAACAATGTAATGAAGTCCAGGATTTTTGGAGGCAGCACTAAATGATACTAACAGGGATAGGCTCATATAGCATGGAGCTTGACAGAAACCTACATGGAGCTTTAGGCATTTTTACAACTAACCAATTGTATTGATTATGAAATGTAATCTTGTACCATTACTTGTAGCTATTACATTACTCCTGTAATATTAGTACCAACAAGATATGTGGTTATAATTTTTTGAGTTCCTAAAATTTTCTTCACAAAAGATCTTTAAGGCCACCTTTCAATATTTATAACTTATTATAAAAAACTGAATCCTGTGACAAAAATACCAATGATGGTAATGCTGAATAACTGATCCTATAAATTTGCTGATAGCAAGGATGCAAACACTGAATGAGAACTGAATGATCTCAAAGTGCTTAAGGATTTTTCTATTGCTTTTCCCAATTAATAAAGCTCAAAAAGTAACTATTGCACAGTTAACAAAATTTCCGTAGTAACTGTACTTAGATCCTTAGTTTAATACAAACAAGTGCAACTGTAAAGCCCTTTGTATTTTGCTAAGAGGAAGGTGGTGTTGGCTTCTCTTTTATTAACTTGGCTTTTCTAGAAGGTGAAGTTCTTATAAGTAAACCTAGAGAAATAGAGGAACAGGAAAGGCAGTAGAATGAAACAAAAGGGAAAATGGAGAAGGAGCAAAAGATGGGAAAAGGCATCTACCTATAGACCAAGTATTTCAGTAATTCTGTTATATTCTCAGAATTTTCAGCAACTAATTTTTCTGTCACAGTTTTGCTAAAGAATATGCCATTAGTTTCACAGGTAGAAAATAAGTTGCTCTGAATCAGTATCAGAAATTTAAGTAGAAATATGTTTAAAAATCTGACATTCATAAGCGTGCTCTACAAAATCATCCCAAATTATATCTGTTCTTTTTATTCTTGTAAATTTTTCTTTCCAGTTTTTTGGTTTTGATAGACATGATAACCAAAGCTTTTCAGTTTGCCACAAACCAAGTTCATCCACTGACTGTAACGAGCTGAGTACTTGCCTTTGCTGCTGTTCCTCAAGCCCTCTAGGGTGCACAGGAATCCTTTTGGGAAAGCTGAAAAGCAAGTATCAAGAATTATACAGTGAGCAACTTGGAAGGAAACTTATTTACTACAGACAGAAAAGAAACCATGCAACCACAAAAATGTATGTATGTTAATAAGCCTTACTGCCCACTGGTAGGAAGGAATACAGTACTTATTTTTTAATGCTTTGCAGTATTTTCTCATTTTGCAAAAATGTATTCAAGAAAAATTATTAAGACAGAAGATATTTTGAAAGAACATTAACTTGTCAGCACTCAGAAAAAGAGGCAAATGTCTTGGTGAGCCAGTTAATCTTGACTGTCAACTTGACTGGACTGGGAGCCTCCAGAGATCTGTAAAACACACTCCTAGGTGTGTCTGAGTGGCAGTATTAACAGAGGCAGTACCTTGGGGGCTGGTCCTGGCCCCTTCCCTCTAAGGCACATTCTCTGTGCTTTGCCCCCAGCGGCTATGTGAGCAGCTTTGTTCTACCACACCCTTCTACTATAACACTCCAGCCTTTGACCAGCCAGCTATGGAAAAAAACCCTCTGAAACTGTGAGCCAAATTACATTCTCTTTAAGTTTTAGAAAGTTGGCCAATACAGAAAATGGGTACCAGAGAAATGGGGTCACTGATGTGATGGCTACAACTATACCTGACCATGGGATTCAGAAGTCTTGTAACTGGTTTATGAAAGAAATTTGGAGAAATGGGGTACAGCAAGACAAAAACGCTATAAGCAAAATCTGATGGGTGATTCTGGCTAGAGCTCATAAGATCAGAATGCTAGTGGTAAAGCCTAGGTTTCTGCAGTTTTAGATGGGAACAAGGGAATTCTACTGTGAACTGTAACATGTTACAATCTAGCCAAGAATTTCTGCACATTTTGTCTGTGCTCTAAAGTGTTAGATTGGGTTTAAGGAGGACAGAGGAAATTTCAAGGTAGAACAACTGCAGGGTGTGATTCAGTACTGTTGGCTGTTTTTAGCCAGATCTATAGTGAAAATCGGAAGCAAAGTGCAGAGCAAAAAAATTTGAGGAGACACAAGGGCCACCAGATAGCTCAGCAGACTAAAGCACCTGCTTAGGCAGAGCACAGAGACAGGGGTTCAATCCCTGGTATGCTGTGCTGGCCCCACCCTGGGGCACCCTGAGGTGTGATTGAGACTGGGAGTGGTGGTGCCTGCTTGTAATCCCAGCACTTAGGAGGCTGAAAACAGGAAAATCACTACAAGTCTGATCTACATAGTGAGATCCTGTAGACCCTGCAGACCCTGTAAAAATACATTAAAAAAAAAAAAAGATTTGAGGAAACAACTAGTCATAGACAATCACCCATAAAGTTGGGGAGCACAGCAAAACAGTTATGGTTGCTAAAGATATTAGCACTGCCAAAAAGAAACAAAGCACTTTTAATCAGGACAAGAAGAAATAATGCCTGATGAGCATCTCAGGACTCAGTAGAACCTCACCTAATGAAGGTTCAAGGGCACAAGCATGTTAACCTTTCATTTAAGAGACCTCAGTTACCTGACAGGGTTATGTAGGGAACTGTTCCCCAGGATTCATTTTACCACGCTCAACGAGCCATCTAGGTACTCAGTGACAGGTTAGAACTCAAGTTTCCCAAAGAACCTTGCCCAAAACCTTGCCTTAGTTTCTTAGGTAACCTACACCAACCCCAATCCTGCTCCTGCCCCACACTGTACTCTGGTCTCAGCTCACTTTTCCTTGACCCATGTTGGTCTCAGCTCACTCTCTTCTGACGTAAACAAAATTAAACCACAAGGAAGATAAATGATGTCCACCTGCAACCTGGCTGTTCCAGCCCACAATCACCCTCCTTGAAAGATACTATAAAGTATCTTTATCCTTCTCTCCTTTGTTGGGTGCTACGTTATTCTGCTAGACAGCCAGCCTGCTTGATGTCCCCAATAAATCTTCTATTTGTGTCAAAGTGCCTGGTCTGGTTGATTGTGTGGGTTTGTACCTAACACTTAGAGGCTGGGGCAGCCACAGTCCAAAGTGGCCAGGCTACACTGACACTGGTGGCAGGCCCTGTGTTATAGTAAGCAGAAACACCAAAATGATACCTAGGATTTGGAAGCAGATTTATTTATACTGATAGGCACTAATCAAGATCATTCCCAAAATATCAGGCTGTGATCTCTGGCTGTCTAGGGTTTATATGGGTGTTGTGGTTTTGAGTTTTTGCAAGGTTAACAATACAATACAGGACACATTTTACAAGGCAATGATCATTATTTTTTTTGTTTTTTTTTTTGAGACAGGATCTCACTATGCAGTTCAGGCTGGCCTTGAGCTCACTTTGTAGCCCCAAGCTGGTCTTGAACTTGCAACAATCCTCCTGCCTCAGCCTCTCAACTGCTAGGATTACAGGTGAGTGCCACCATGCCCAGCCATAAGATTATTATTACCCAAAGAATCATATACAATAAGTGCAAGAAATCTGTCTACATACTAAAGACCAAGAATCTGGCTGAGAGCCTGAATCCCACAGCAATGTCCTGCATAAGTCCAGCTAAATACCTAGAGCTTATAACAAGTCTAACTGGAGGCCTAGAGCCCACAATAATGTCTCATGCAAGCCTGCTTCATGGATCTGTGCTGGGAAGGCCCAACGGTCAGTTGTGGAAGCTAGAAAGTCTATGTCAGTGTGATGAAGGATCTGAACTGACTCAAGATGAGACAACCACAACAGTGCAACTAATGACTTTCAAAAATAGGCCTCCCAGAACCATTTCAGAAAGTAGTAGACATGATGGGATACATGGGTTTGAAGTTGGGGAAGGCGTAGTACTTTGTCTTGATGAGAGTGATTGTTTTTTCAGCACTTCTCCTCCTGTCTAGAGGTTTACATTCTAGACAGTAGGCACCTCCTCCATGGTTTCCTAATGTCCTCCCACTTCATGAAAGCAAGGGACAAGGTTTAACCTAGATCATGGTGCACCTGGCCTGGGTGCCTTCCACTGCTTAGAGAAAAGCTCATACTCATTACTGAGATGGACTCCTTCATTCATACATCAGAAATTGAGCACCTATTATATACCAGGCCCTGAGATAGTCCCGGTTTTTATAAGACTCTCAGGCTGAGGGAAAAGTTGACAAACATATCAGTAAGTAGCAAGCATCAGATGGCAAACAGCTTTAAAGATAGCATCTGGGAGGGCAATCAGTACAGCCAAAAATTGCATTCATACATTATACACAGTGGGCATTTTTATTGTAGGATGTTATTTAAGTGATGGCTGATAGAGATAAATGGGGGGTGCAAGTTAAAGGCAACAGGAATGTTATGGTGGTAGGCCAGCTGTGTGCTCTCCTGGGACTTGGGGGCCACATAGGTCACAAAACTTTCAGCATTTAAACTTGGAAGGCCTGGGACACACCAGTGGATGTGATTACTTAAGGTCCAGAAAAGAACAGCAAGTAGAAAGGCCCATGTGGGGTACTATTGTGAGGGGGATTAATGACAGTATGTGTTGCACTGTTACAAAATTATTAAGGTCAAATGTTCACTATACTTTTTGATCATGTCCCAAATATTTTTTAATAGCATGGACCCCTAAGGTTCAAGTATGAATAGGAAATCTCACTCTTCCCTTTTTGTTTTCCCACTTTCTCCTACCAAACTTGCAGGCAAATCAACAGGATGAAGCCATAACTGAGGGTGGACACCTCTCCCATACCCGAGGAAATATAGTCTTAAAACACTTAAGAATCCCACTGCAGGGAGGAAGAGTAAGTCATAAACTGGGACAAACAGTTACAGTCTGAGTGTGGCCTAGCATCACTGTGAAGTTTTGGGGAGCTCTAATCACAGGAGACTGCATCTTTAAGTGGCTTTTCCTCTACTAACTTCCAAAGGTTCTCCAATGTAGCTAGAAATCAAGAATAGAACTTTTCACTTTCACCACCTGACACTGGAGATGGCCTGAGGTGGACAGCAACCAATGTAGCCATTCCAGTTCCACTTCCTATATCTGTGTACTACTTCCAATGTCTATGCCCTGATAACACAGAATTCTATTACATCTAGGGGAAGGGAAAGCAGGTCAGCACCTAGTCATCACTAAGTAAAACCAATCTTACTAAGCAGGACAGAAAGATTTTTTAAAAATCCTTAGCCTGAGGATTCTGTTGAATACTTACTGAAGTTAAGGAAAAAGAAGGGGAAAAAGTACAGAAATTTGGGAAAGCCACAACCCCAGACCTGTGCTCCAGTACCAACAAAATCCAAGGTTAAATCAGAACATCACAGAACTGCCCTCACCCTTGTTGTTACTAACATTCTTTGAGGAAAAGAAAGAGTGGACCACAGCTGGTAGAGCCACAAGACACATTGAGGGAGCACAGAGAGAAACTCAAAGCCAAGCAGCGACAAGGAACACGTTATTAGCAGGGAAATTTGAAGCCTCTGGTTCCCATGGCAACAGCAAATGTCAATTTCAGTAACCACAGCATTAATAAAAAACACACTGACCCTCTGAATCTATTAACCCTACTCCCCACCCTGCATGAAACCTTCAACCAAACAGATCAAAGCATATCAAATATTTATCTCAATATTTCTTGCCATAGACAATACATACAGTCCAGACTAAAGCATGCTAAAGACAGTGATGGTGAGGAAACAAAGCAATCAGAGCCAGATGCATATATGACATGAGTTTTAGAATTATCAGAGAACTTACAATATAATTAATGTAATAAATATTCCAATGAAAAAGGTAGACAGTATGTGTGATCAGATGTGTAATTTCACACAGAAATGCAAATGATAAGCAAGAATCAAGTATAAATGCAAGAAATGAAGACACAGTAACAATGCTAGAAATGAAAACAGTGATGTGTTGGTTATTTTTCTCTCACTGTTGAGACAAAGTACCTGACAACAAAAATTAAGGAAGGAAAGGTTTATTTAGCTCACAGTTTGCGGAGGTTTCATCTCATACTTGGCTGGCTCCAAGGCAGGGTGGTACATGGCAGAGGGGAACAGTTCATGGCAGCAGAAAACAGCAAAAGCAGCAAGAAAAGAGGCAGCAGCAGTAAGCAATATATTGCTCCTTTATATTGCATGCAGGCCATCCATCCTAGTGCTGGTGCAGTACTCACACCCATAATCCTGGCATGGGACCACAAATCAACCACAAATTCTACAAGCCCACCCCATGACTTTATGAGACTTTTGGGGGACATCTACACACAAGCCATAACAACTGCTTTTGATAAGCAGTATACATGTACTGAAAGAGTAGACTTCAAACAATTGAAAAAAGAACTTGAGAATAGTCTAGCAAATTTTCCCAAACTGAAACTACACAGGAAAAGAAATTTTCCTACTTGGAGAACATCTGAGAGTTACGAGAAAATATCAAACACTGTTACATACTCATACTTAAGAGGTCTAGAAGCTGAAGAGACATAATGGTGCAGAAGAAAAGTTCAAATGGCCAAGAACTTACCAAAATTAGTAACAGCACACCGAACTATTAAGAAGCTCTGAAAATACATACTTAACAAGATAAATGCCTAGAACATCAGCCTAACATATTGTTCTGGGTTGTGTCTTGATATCCTCCACAATGCCTCATGCAGTCCTAAGTGAGGCTTTTCAGAGGTGATTGGATCTGGGATGTGTAATGCTGGGATCAATCAAATGTGTAATTACTAAATTAGATCACTGGCTGATTTGTCATAGTTTTGGGAGTACATAATGGGAAGGCCCACCCTGAGCGTGAGTACTACCTGCCCTAAAAGCATGTAGCCTGGATAGAATACAAGGGACAGCTGCTGCTGTTTCACTACTTTGCAGCTTCCCTGACTTCTGCCCACCATGAACTGTTCCTTCTCTGAGATGCCCCTCTGCTTTGCTACCCTGCAGTGGAGCCAGTAGGGACTGAAACCTCTACAAACTGTAAGCCAAATAAACCTTTCCTCCTTTAACTTTTGGTGTTCGGTATTTTGTTTCAGCAACAAGAAAAGTAACTAAGACATATATGTTCAAAAGATCAAAAGCCAAAGAGAAAACTCTTATGGCAGTCAGAGAGGAGAAAGCATTTTAGGTACAGAGGAAGAGTGATAAAAAACCCTACTATTAAGAGACTTGGCAAGGAAGACGTCAGCAGGGTGATGACTATACAGTGTCCATCCAGTATCCTATATCCAATGCAAATGCTCTCATGTGTAAAGAAGAAATAAAGATTTCCCCAAATTAACAAAAGTAATTTGCTGTTGGAAAATCTGCCCCATAGGGCCGGCGGTATAGCTCAGCAGACTAAGTGCTTGCTTAGGTAAGCACAGGGGCCAGGGTTCAATACCTGGCTCTGCCTGCTGTGCCAGTCCCACCTTTGGGTGCGCTGAGCCAGTGATGGCGTCCAGGTGCGGTGGCGTGCGCCTGTAATCCCAGGATTGGGAGGCAGAAATCAGGAGGATCGCTACTAATGTGGGCTATGCAGTGAGACCCTGAACCCCCTCTCAAAAAAAAAAAAAAAAAAAAATCTGCCCTATGAGGAATACTAAAGAAGTTCTTCAGACAGAAGTAATTTGTAAAAGTTAGAAACCTGGATCTACAAAATAAATGGAGATAAAATGTCTTATTTTTCACTGCTCTAAAAAGTAACTATTTAAAGCAGTACTAGCAGACTGGGTGTGTACTACACATGTAACAGTGACGTGCATGACAACACAGGACAGAGAGGAAGGATAAACATCCTATAATGATGCATCACATGTAAAGTGATAAAATAATTGAGGGTAAACTCAGGTTATTTAAAAATGCATACTGTTCATCCAAAGACAACCACTAACATATCTTTTTTAAGCAATATAAATAAGTCAATAAACAGAATTCCAAAGAAAAGCTTAATTTGTAGCAAAGAAGATAAAAGGAAACAAATACAACAAAGTAACGGCTACAATAGCATCCTGCTAGTCGGTATCCTACAGAAATGTTGGTCCCAGTTCTGCACAGGTGGCTGGTGGTAGAAACCTTAAAAGGTGGGCCTGCTGGGACTTTGAGATCACTGGGGCAACTCTCCAGAGGGACATGGGGCCACCTTCTTTTCCTCTTGATTCTGAGCTGAGCAGCTCCACTATGCAATTCACTTCCCTCCACCATCATGGGCTGCTTTGCTGCAGGCCTAAAAAGCAACAGGCCATGTGACATGGACTGTAACCTCCAAAACTATGAACCCAAGTGACCCCTTTTTTTTCTGAGCTTGTTTACCTCAGGTATCTGTAACAACAGCTTTCCACTAAATATGTATGCACAATCAAGGCTTCAAAATACATAAGGCAAAAACTGGTAGATATGACAAGGGAACACAAAAATCCACAAGTGTAACTATAGACTTTCAACATTATTGATAAAAACAAGCCACTATCTCCTGCCTTTAAACTAGGTGACATATACAAGACAGTCTATCCTAATAATATCCTCAAGTACACATGGAATATTCACAAAGATACACCAGGTTCTGAACCATAAAATCACACTAAAAAATTAAAAAAAAAAAAAAAAAAAAGAAATGATACAGTTGGGACTAGTTGAGGAATGAGAATCCCAAGTTGTGTTGTCTAGTAGTCTCACTACTACATGGGTTCTCCTAAGCAAGAGTATCTCAAAAAGAACAGAGGGTACATTTGTATTTCTCTGTGTGTGTGTGTTTGTGTGTGTGTGTGTGTGTGTGTGTGTGTGTGTGACGTAGTACAGCACACATTAACGACAATAAGAAGCTAGAATGTTCACTTCCCCAGGATTAATGGACATTCAGAGGAAGGCCTTCTTCAATCCTACAGACAACTAACCTACTGGCAACTCAGTATAGCAATTAAGAGCACAGACTTCCTCATAAGCCATTCATCAGCTGTGTGTCTTGGGAATGAGGTTGTTATATAAACCCCATTAAACAAATGTCTACTTGGCATAAATGCAAGCAACTTAGTTATACAACATGATAAAGGCTTCATATACAGTTGGCCCCTTACAGCCACAGTCTGCATCAGTGATGGATTCAACCAGCCTGGATGGAACATACTGGGAATAGTGACTGTGTTATATCAAGTATGGACATGTGTTGTCAACTGGTCATCATTTTTTTAAACAACATACTACAACTATTTAAATAGCATTTACGTTGTATTAGGTATTGTGAGTAACCTGAAATGATTTAAAGCATACAGAAAGATACATGTGAGGTATATGCAAATTTATGTACTTATTCTGGTTTTCTGAGACAGGCTCTCACTGTGTAGTTCAGGCTGGCCTTGAACTCTCAGTGAGTGACTCTTGTGTCCTTGCAACACCACACTTGTCCACTCACACCATTTCACATAAAGGACATGAGCACACACAGATTTTGATATGGGAGAGGATTCTAGAGCCAAGGCCCCACAGATACTGAGGAACAACTTACGCAGTATTTTAATTTTTTCAAGATGTAAAGAACAAGAAAATATTCAGATATGCTTTCATTAAATTATAAACCAGTTACCACCTTACATCCATTAGGATGACTATTTTAAAAAAATGTTATCAAGGATGGGGAAAAATTGGAATCAGTGTGAACTACTGGTAGGAATATAAGATGGTATGATTCTAGTCCCAGAAATACACCCAGAAGAATTGCAAGCAGAATCTCAAAGGGATATCTGCATAAACATGTTCATGGCAACATTATTCACAATAAGTAAAATGTAGAAACAACTCAAGCATCCACTGATAAATCTGGCTAAACAAAATGTGTTACATACAATGAAATGTAGTTCCACCTTAAAAAGAGAGGGGAAAAAAACCCCTTCAATATGCTACAACACAGATGAACCTTGAGAACACTATACTAAGGGAAGTCAGCCAATTGGAAAAAGACAAATACTGTGTGATTCCACTAGTATTGAGTAGTCAGAATCACAGTTACAGAAAGTAGATAGGGCTTGTTGAGTACTAGGGTGAGAAATGAAGAGGAGTTACCATTTACTGAGTTAAAGATTTTAGTTTTACAAGACCAAAAGAACTATGGAGATAGGTGGTAGTAATGGCTATGTATATATATATATATCACTGAACTATAGGCTTACAAATGGTGAAGATGGTAGATTTAGTTATATGTATATTACAATAAAGAAGTTAATCATAAACCAGCTAATGTAGAGAATGTTATAGCTCAAAGCCAAACAATACCTATTTTGTTTTAAATTTTCTGTCCATAATGACTCTATCAGCTGACATGCTTCTGAGCAAGGAGTCATTTTAGTCAATCTCAGAATAAAAAACAAAAAGTTTACTGGAGAGGAGGGAACTGCTGAGTAGGAAAGTAAGAAATATACTATTAACTACTCCAAAAGTCACTGCACTGACAGTGCAGCCCAAATTGCATGCCAACACTCAGGTAACATGAAGAGGACAAGGACATTTCTGAGAAGTATTAAAATGACTATTAATCATTCATTCAGCAAGTATTATCTAATTCCTACTTTTGGTTAAAACTGTAGTATGACAGGGCATGGTGGCATATACACAGGAGAATCACAAGTTTCAGGCCAGATGGGCAACTTAGGGCAAGATACTGCCTCAAAATTAAATATATAAGGGCTACAGATGCCTAGACCCTGGGTTCAATCCCCAATACTGGAGGCAAAACTATAGTACACATCAACAAATATAAACATCTAAAGAATAGGGAAACTAACTATAGGCACAGAAGTATGGAAAAGCAATTCCTACTACAAAGTCATATCACCAAAATGACACCCAGGATTTGTAGGCAGATTTATTTACGTCATCAGGCATGGACTGGGAAAATCTCCAGAATATCAGGCCCTGATCTCTAACGCTTATATACGATAAGCATGCCAGGAAATACAGAGGCAGAATGGCTTGTCAATTGGGGATTGGTTTATACAACACACGTTGAGTTTATACAATGAACATCATAGTGATCAGCTATGCATCACGGTGACCAACCATTTCTGAAAGACTAGAAGGAACCAGAACTGCAACAGAAACTATTATTTATCCAGGCAACTAACTGAAGTATACTGGCTGGGAGGTGGCATTTTCTGTGATACTACATTTGTATTTACTTATATTTTAAAAGCAAAATAATATAAACTGAATAAAATAAGGCATACTTAAATCTACATCACGTTATCCCACAATAAATAAACTCAATGTACCAGAAAAAAGTAATTAAAATCTAGATACTTGAAAAATTTTTAAAAGTTCAGTGGGAAAAGAAGAAACTGGGGAAACAGTCCAGTGAGAAACCTTCTTAAACCAGATAAAACAAGACAGACATCATCCTCGTGAATTCTGGCAAGGTCAAGTCTCAGCCTTATTCATAAAACTCTTGGATAATGTCCTTGGCCTAAGGAAATCCATGCTATTTCACAGTTACTATTTGAAAGCTTGAGTATGGATATGGTTGCTTATGGGAACTGTCTATTTTTGAAGGTAAGCAAAGGGTTCACAATGGTGTTTCAACAATTCTAAGTTATAAAAACAATGGGCATTGTAATTCATGGCAGAATTTAAGATCCTATAATAAACATAAGCTGAAGTATCATAAATTACTAAACATTTCTACAGAAATAATGAAAGTTAAAGCAAAAAAAAAAAAAAAAAGCTGGTTCAGTGTTATGTCCCATGCCTTCCACCCGTTTCCATTGCTTGCCTCAATAGTTTGTCAGGCCCTCAGCAGCCAGTATGGTGCAGCAGATCAAAAGCAAAGAGGCTGGTGCAGGAGATAAACTTGTAGTAGCTGATTTCTTAGCCACATGGTGTGGGCCCTGCAAAATGATCAAGCCTTTCTTTCATTCCTGTCTGAAAAATATTCCAAAGTGTTGTTCCTTAAAGTAGATGTGAGTGACTGTCAGGATGTCACTGCAGAATATGAAGTTAAATGTATGCCAACCTTCCAATTTTTTAAAAAGGGGGAGAAGGTAAGGGAGTTTGCTGGTACTAATAAGAAAAAGCTTGAAGGTACTATTAATAAGTTAGTCTAACTGTGTTTTCTGAAGAACATAACTAGCTACTGGCTGTTTAAAACTTTTTATTAAAAAAATAAAGCTTTTTATTTATAAAAAATATGAAGTACAAAAGTATACCTAGGGCTAGGGAGATGGCTCAGTAGAATAAGTCTTTGCCTGGCAAGTGCAAGAGCCTGAGTTCAATCCCCGGTTCGGCAAAAAAAAAAAAAAAAAAAAGAAGAAGAAAGTATACTTAACTTACATTTGATTATAAATGACAATAAAATTTTATTTCTACCCTTTAAAAAAAAAAAAAAAGCTAGTTCTTCTGATTCCAAAATGGCCAAATATCTTAGGATGGAAGTTCAATAACAAACCGTAAGTCATGAAGACGTAGGCGTAGGCAAGACCTTTCTTTTTTTTTTTTTTCCATTTATTCAGATTTTCAATTTCTTTTAATAGTTTTCTATAATTTTCAGCATACATTTTTCACTTTTTTGTTAAACTTATCCCTTGTAATGGAATTCTTTCACATTTTATGTTCTTTTCAGATTGTTTACTACTAATGTATAGACGTACATTTGAATTTTGTATAATCTTACATTCTTCAACCCTACTAAACTTTTTTTTTATTAGTTCTGATAGGTTTTTTGGGTGGATTTCTGAGGATTTTTCCATTTACAAGATCAAGTCACGTGCAGAGATTTCACTTCCTTCTTTTCCATGTGCGATTCTTGCATTTCTTGTTCTTGCTGAATTGCCTTGGTTAGAACCTTCCCACCCATTATTAAATACAAGCAGGGAGAATACAGACCTTAGAATCATAGTCTTTTTGGATGCCTAGATTGTTTCTCCTTTGGCAAGTAGAGCCCTTAAAATTGTTTATCGTGTCCTTCTGAAGTGTCACCGATTGTATTCTGTAGCTTCCTTGTTTTATGCAACAATAGCTGGTACATCTTGCACAACTCTTGCCCCAGGTCTGAAATCCACTGCTTCTTCAGGGAGTCCCAGTTCCCCACAGCATATTAAGGCAGGGTTTGAGAAGCCACATGCTGGGTACAAGGAGTACCCATTGTTTTACTTGCCTTTTCAGTGAGCGGAATTGTGGACTTTAAGGTTTTTAGAATGATTAAAACAGTTACCAAATTCATACTCATATCTTCAATACAAAATTAAATTTTCTCCTACGTTGAAATCTTAGTTCTATTTTTTTTAAATGTATTTAGTACAGGGTATACAGGGTCTCACTATGTAGATCGGACTCATAGTGATCCTCCTGTTTTCAGCCTCCCAAATGCTGGGATTACAGGTGCGCACCACCACGCCCAGTCTCGGTAGTCATCTCAGTGTGCCCGTGGGAGGGTCGGAGCCACCACAGCATGCAAGGGATTGAACCCCCTAACCCTGGTGTCTGCCTAAGCTTAGTTCTTAATAATATTAAAATAGTCGCTTACTGTAGGGATCTGTTGGTTTCTCAGTAGTCCCTGGGAGAAAACAGCAAGAAGATTCAGAAAATAAAGCTGTGAGATGATAGCTGAGGTAGGTGGTGGACCATGCCTGATTGGCAAAGGAACCCCAAACAACAGTGTCAGCGTTTATTTATACCTTTGCAAAGTTACAAGACACAAAGTTGCCTAGCAACTAATAGCCAACAATGTTCAGGCAGGATGTTTTTCTCAAGACTGGAGTAGCACCTGGGAGATAGCTCAGGGGCATAAGTGCCACCTGGCAAGCACAAGGTCCTGAGTGTGATCCCCAGTACATAACAAACAATAAAAAAAAGACCTAGGTAGCTTGACTGCTTTAGGCAATGAGGCCTCATCCTGCCCTCCCACATAAGATCAATTTCTCACCTTAGCAGTTCCCAGCAGCTTACTATCTTTGTTTTACCCTAATGTATGTGTATATAATATATCTATGTATTGATATGCACGCTTGTGTATTATCCACACTCACAGTTTCAAATAGCAATGGTAGGACCATCACTAAGTTTCAGATGCTTTTGTCCATAGGGCATATCCTACAAGAGATACACAATCGGTCCTACATGTCTGCAGTTATTTGACATTATTTCCTTTCATGTTGTGAAGCCACTAATTTGATGCATAGGTTAATTTGTTTCACTTTTCAGGGCTTGATTATTTTATCCTTGTTATTCAGGGATCGATTACTTTATCCTTCCTATTTAAATTTGTTTTTGTAATTATATGCAAATATTTAAGTTTCCCAAGCAAAGTGCATTCAGCAATATTCTTCCTTGTCCCTTCCATCCTGTTCCTCTGCTCTCTCAAAGAATGAGGTACTAACTTCTGATTTTTAATTGATTTTTGTTTGTCCTTTCATTGTTGATCATCCACCAGGCAATGGACTGACGTCAGGGCGCTGTGTGGACCCCCACGCAGAAGGTGCAGCACAGCAGAACAAGGTGAGCTTAGGTGCACCACGAATTTGCTCACAAAGAAATTTCTTCTGTCTGAAGACACAAGTTTCTCTTTTCAGTGTATTTCAAGTGATGATTTCAGATTTAAGTGACTTGCCGGCTATGGTGGCAAATGCCTGTAATCCCAGCACTTGGGAGGCTGTGGCAGGAGGATTGCTGCAAGTTCGAAACCATCCTGAACTATGTAGCAAGATCCTGTCTCCAAACAAAGAAACAACCCAAACAGATTGAAGTGACTTAATATTTTAGAGAAACCTAACATTTCTAGTGCTGCTTCTTCTTTTCTTTTTTTTCTGTCCTGGGGACTGAATCCAGGGTCCTTGCACTGGACTACACCCCCAGCACTTGTTTTGCTTTTTTATTTTCACATAAAGTCTCACTAAGCTGCCAACGCTAGGCTCGAACTTGCAGTTCTCCTACCTCAGTTTCCCAGACTGTGGATATTACAGGTGTGCATCATCATGCCTGTTTTTTTTTAAAAGAGTCTTGCTAAGTTGCCTAGGCTAGCCTTTAACTAGCAATTCTCCTGCCTCAACCTACAGAGTAGCTAGGACTACAAGCATGTGTCACAGCACTGTTTCCAGTGCTTTTCCTCCCAGTTTTTATTTTCACATGCTTGCAATACAAAATGATTACGTGACTCATGTAGAGCTGGTATGTGGGCATAATGCGGCCTCCCCCACCTCTGCGCTCCATCTTTTGGTCCCCTTCCCTTTTTTCTTTTTTTTCTTTCTTTTTTTTTTTTGTATTTTAGGACATAGTCTTTAAACTGGGGATTGAACTCAGGACCCTGTGCTTGCCAGGCAAGTGCTTATTCTACTGAGCTATCTCCCTGGGCCCTCTCACTGAATAGATTGGACTCATAGTGATCCTCCTGTTTACAGCCTCCCAAGAGCTGGGATTACAGGTGTGTGCCACCATGCCTAGTCTCAATTACCATCTCAGGGCATCCCAGGGGCAGGGCTGGCACAGCAGGCCTGAGGATTGAACCCTTGGCCCCTTCGACCCATTCATCTGCCTAAGCACTGAGCTATTTGGCCAGCCCTCCCTTTCCCATTTGAAAAAGATCTGGCTCCCTGCTTCCTATGATCTTTTATTTTGTTCTTTATTTATGGTTTGGGTTTGTCGTGTAAGAGACACCATGAGATATTTACACTGTGTGTTGATTTATTTCAGTTAACATTATGGGGCAGGGTGGGCCAGATAGCTCAGCAGACTAAAGTGCCTGCTTAGGCAGAGCACAGGGAGTGGAGTTTGATCCCCTGGTGTGCTGTGCTGCCCCTCCCCCAGGGCACACTGAGACAGCAATTGAGACTGGGTGTGGTGGTGCACACCTGTAATCCTAGGTCTTGGGAGGCTAAAAACAGGAAGCTCACTACAAGTCCGATCTGTGTAGTGAGACCCTATAGACCCTGTACATAAAAGACAAAAAAAAATTATGAGGCAAAGGGAAATCCATGTTCCTACAAGTGACTCAAGTTTATCCTTTATGACAGGGTAGTACTTCATGGTGTATAAACACATTTTCTTTATCCATTCATCTGTTGAGGGACGTGTAAGCCACTTCTACTAAGATTTAGCTAGCATGTGTTGTGCTGCTCTAAACGCAGTTATGCATGTATAATATGATGTCTGTAATTCTTTTGGGAAAGGCACCTAGAAGGGCATTAGCTGGGTCAAATGGAATTTCTAGTGGTTTGTTTTGTTTTAAATTTTTAGGGAAAGTTCTACATTGTGTTCAGGGTCTCACTACTAGATCAGACTCATAGTGATTCTCCTGTTTCTAGCCTCCCAAGTGCTGGGATTACAGGTATGTGCCACCAT
>NW_004524809.1:2775620-2787337 GCF_000260255.1 Octodon degus
GAGGAGGTCAGTGAAATGCCCTCAGGATTTATCCTGAGATCCTGTACCTCAGATTGTAGAACCTTTGTCAGTGTCAGCCATGTGGATGAGTCACAGCCAATGCTTGGCCAGGCAAGACCTTTCTGAACAGAACCCCAATGCACAAGAAATAATACTGAGAATCAACAAATGGGATTACATGAAAAGCTCCTGCACAGCAAAGAAAACCATAAATTGAGTGAAGAGATGACCTACAGAAGGGAAAAAATATTTTGCCAGAAACTCTTCAGACAAAAATACAAAGAACTCAAGGGGGCCCAGCCAGTTAGCTCAGTTGTTTAAGCGCTTGCTCATGCAAATGCAAACACAGGATGCCTCGGCTGGATCCCCACCTCCACCTGCCTTATCAGACCCGCCCTTAAGGCAGCCTGAACCAGCCCAAAAAAAAAATCATTCTCAACTTTTAACTACTACAAAGACAACAATATGCAATGTATTAATTATTGTAACTGTCCTACTAACCTATTTTAAAACTGTCTAACTGCCACTTCTTTCTCAATAAAGTTAATATTAAAAAAGGAAAAACTCAAAAAAATACTCACCCCCTAAAATAAAAGATCCTATCAAAAAATGGCGAGAAAAAAAGGACACTTAAAAGTACAAAAAGCCAATAATACATGAAAAAAAGATGCTCATCATTGTTGGCCATCATAGAAATGAAAATTAAAACTATGCTGTGATCCCTTCTTATACCAGGAAAAAAAATGACTATTAAAAAATCTAATAATGTGCTGACAAAGATGTGGGGAGAAAGGAGCCCTTCCTCATTGTTGGTGCGCATACAAACTAGTACAACCACTACAGAAATCAGTATAGAGATTTATCACAAAATTGGGAGTAGAAATTCCATTTGATCCAGCTATATCTCTTGTAGGTATCTTTGCAGAGGAGTTCATATCTTCCTATTACAGGCATCTGTGCACACCCACGTTTATAGCAGCACAGTTAAATCTCGGAAATGGCATACATGTCCGTCAGCAGATGAATGAATAAAGAAAATGCTACATATACACAACAGAGTACTACACTGCCATAAAGAAAGACAAACGTAGGCCAGGGAGATGGCTCAGTGAAATAAGCACCTCTCTGGCAAGTGCAAGGGCCTGCGTTCAATCCCCAGTTCCACAAAAAAAAAAAAAAGAAAGAAAGAAAAAAAGAGAGAAAGAAAGAAAGACAAATGTGAGGCATTCCTATTCAAATAGAAGCAACCTGAGAACACAGTATTAAGTGAAGTAAGTCAGGTACACAAGCTACAGTATCACATGATTTCTCTTATATAAAAAAGTGTGGGAAACTTAACAAGACTTTGTCTCAAAATAAAAATAACAAGGGCTGAGGATGTAGCACAGTATGGAGGCCCTGAGTTCCACGTCAATTACCAAAAAAAGCTCAATCATGTAGAGCCAAACACAGTGAATCAGGAGTATAATTCCATCTACTTAAAGGAGGCTGGGGCAGAAAGAACACAGTTTAAGATCAGCCTGGGGAGTTTAGCAATACTCTGTCTCAAAATAAAGAAGGCTTGGGAATAGCCCACGGTGGTAGACAGCTTGTTTAGTGTGATCAATGCTCTATTAAATTTAACAACAACAACCAAGGGATGGAGCTCAGTAGTTCTTGTTTAGCATGCTTGAGGCTCCTGGTTCCGTTCCCAGCACCCCAAAAGGAAAAAAAAGTTTCAAGCCAGTTATGATGGCACATGTCTATGCTACTTGGGTTGCTAAGACAAGACAATCACAGGATCAAAGCCAGCATGGACAAAAAACTGAAATTCTGTCTCAAAATTAAAAAAAGGGGGTTGGAGAGATAGCTCAGCAGAATAAGCACTTGCCTGGCAAGCACAAGGACCTGAGTTCAATCCCTGGTACCACCAAAAGAAAAAAAAAAAAGCAAGAAAAAAATGTAGAGAAAAAGTGATTTTGGGGGCCAGGGAGATAGCAGTAGAATAAGTGCTTCCCTGGTAAGCGCAAGAGCCTGAGTTTAACCCCCGCTTCCACCAATAAATAAATAAATAAATAAATAAAACAAAGGTCTGAGGATGAAGTTCACAGACCTTGACCTACCACATACAAGCCCTACAAAAAAAATAAAATAGATATTTCATTCCTGGATATCACATTTTAATTTCACAAAATATTAAAGGAATGAGATGTTCAAAATATATTACTGGGGGCCTACCCCTTAGCTCAGTTCTTTAAGTGGCTGCTTCAACAAAGCAGTCAGGCTCAGTTTGCTGTGGTTCGATCCCCACAACTCAAGCCAGCCAAACCTGCCCTGAAGGCATTCGGAGCAAAATATATTATTAAACATACCAGAAAAGGTCAGATAACAAAATGGTATACACACTATCATCCACATATGGATGAGTATGTGTACATAGGTATTTTTGTGCCTAAGTCAACCATGCACATATATATCTAAATGTCATTAGTTATCACTGAAAAGTATGGAAATCAGAACATTCTGATTAATATTTCTGAGCTTTTCTATAAAAAATGTATAATTAATTTTAGTATCAAATGAAAACAAATCACTTTTTAAAACCTTTATTCCAAAAAAGGGGAGGTGACACATGCCTATAATCCCAGCATTCGGGAGGTTGAGTCCAGATGATCTCTGTGAGTTCAAGACTAGCCTGAATGCTACAAAAGTGAGCATAAGGCCAGCCCCAACTGCATAGGGAAACCCTGTCTCAATAAAATAAAACAAAACCTTTATTCCACTAACCTATGAAAGTGAATATTAGAATGTGAACAATTCTGCTTTTCCTATCATCTTTGTTTCTACATAGTTAAAAAGGAAAAAAGAAAATATACTTATTACAGAACTAAGATCATTCTTTCAGTGCTTTGAGAATGACTGTGAGTAAAGGGGGTTGAAAGTAAACAGACACACTAATTACTTCAAGAATTATGACTGAAGGCAAGAATCTTTCAAGTGATTTATAATCTGTCAAGTGATTTATAATCTCTGGGTTTTTTTGTGTGTTTGTTTTTGTGGCCCACTCAGCCCACCCTGAGAGCAGGGTGCCTTCTGGTGCCAGGGAACTAATGGTGGTCCCTGTGCTTTGCCTAAGCTTGCCTAAGCAGGTGCATCAGACCACTGAGCTATCTTGCTGGCACCAATATACTTACTGTTAAAGGATTAAATCTTAAAGATTTAAGAATAATTAAGACAACCCAATTAAAAATTATAGAAAGGACTTGAATTACATTGCTCCAAAGTCCAAATGACCAACAGAAACACTTAAAAAGATGCCCACTTCATCAGGGAAATGTAAATGAAAAATCATAACAAGGCTACTTATTTCACATCCACTAGGATACAGGAACTTTGTATTATTTTGGCAGCTTTTCTATAAATTTACAACTTCTAAAATAGAAAAGATATCCAACTGGAGGCCTAGAGCCCACACAATGTCTCATGCAAATCTGTATTAAGGATCTGCACTAAGGAGGCCCAAAGGTCAGCTAGAAAGTTTGTACCAGAGAGGTGAAGGATCTGTGCCAGCAGACTGAGGGAACTTCACTGAAGCCAAGAAGTGATGCTCAAAATTAAGGAACAGAACTCCCGCGAAGAGAACCATAGCCATCCTCAGTAATAGTGAGGACCTGAGTTCCTCCAATGATGAAAACAGCCAAATTCATATCAGGAAAGCCATCATGACATTCTCTAGAAGAATCCACAGTGCACCTTCTCCTCTCCAGTTCTTTTTAATGTTGCTGACAATAATCCTCAGGTGAGCACCCCACCGATTCAATTCAGCTGGGTGTTACAAATAGACCATTAGCTAATGTACCACAATCAGAATTTTAACTATCAACCAGGTGATAAAAGTACCTTCTTTTCTCAGCAATAGAATCTTCTAACCTAAATGACTACCGAGAAGTTATATAGTAAAGAAAGAATCAACACAAGGAGAAGTATTGTGTCTCAGTGACATTTAAGCACAGGGCTTGAGCTCTGTTCCCAATGCCACACATGGGGGGGGCAGGAAAGGGGGGAGAAAGAGAAAAGAGGGCGGGGGAGTGAGAGGGGAGGGGAGGGAGAAGGGAGGCAAAAAAATAGGTAATTTTAAAAAACAGAACAAGAGGGCCAACAAGATAGTTCAACAGACTAAGCTCCTGCTTAGGCAGGCAAGTGCAGGGACCAGGTGCAATTCCCGGCCAGCCCGGCCCCCAGTGCTGAGTCAGCAACTGAGACCAGGCATTGGTGGCACACACCTATATTCCCAGCACTGGGGAGGCTGAAAACGGGAGGATCACTATGAGTCTGAGCTGCTATGAGTACAGGGCCAGAGGATCAATCCTGTACCAAATATATATTTTAAAAAAAAATCAAAAACAAATTCCTTATCATAAACCATCTTACCTCACCAAAGACATCCATACAGTGATGTATCAGACAATGAAATGTCTAATAGGTATCAATCAAAGAGATAAAGACACTCTGGGTTAGTCAGGCAGAGAGAACAGTGAACACTGCAAGTGGCTCGAGACCATGGTCTTACATCTGGGTGCAATAGAGGCCAGCATGTACCTAGAAGGGCAACAAAATTAGAATGGCCTCCCCAAAACAATGAGGTAAGCTTCAGAAAGCCAGGACTCCTCCTCATTCTTGAAATATGCTATTTTTAACACTGGCCAGAGGACTGATACAAAAATTTCCAAAACCTATAGCCAGACACAGTGGTACATGCCTATATTCCCAGCACTCTGGGAGGCTGAGGGAAGAATATTCCAAGTTTGAGGGTAGTCTGGGCAAGTTAGTGACTTAATGAGGCCCTCTCTTGAAATGAAAGCTAAAAAGGCTGGCAATACAATACAGTTCATTGTGAAGGACCATGGTTCAAGTTCAGCCAAAAGCCAAACAAACTCAAGCCATTGTCTGGGAGGAGGGCGAATAAACAAAGGAAAGAAAAAGTAAAAACAAAAATTGTGTTATGGTATGTTATGGTTTGTGTATAGTTGTCCCCCCCAAAGCCTCATGCAGTCTTGGGGTGGCTTTTGGAATTTGTGATTGATTGCTTTGGGTGTGGATGCAGCACCTGCCCTGGGGCAGGTAATTTGCATTACAATGTAAGGTGGGAAGAGAAGCCAGCTGCTTGAGCTGCTGCTCCTCCTCCCTTTGCTCTTGCTCTTCGCTGCCGCCATGAAAGGTTGCCCTCTGCTATGTGCTGCTCTGCCTTGGTGCCAGCTGAGTATTGACTGAAACCTCCCGTAACTGTGAGCTAAATAAACCTTTCCTTTCTTCATTTTGAGTGTCGGGTATTTGTCCCAGCAAGGAGAGAAGAGTAACTAAGACATGGTATGACCCTATTTATGTAAAATTCTATTATACTCATCTTTACATAAGGATATACTTTCAAAGAGACATGTGGGACAATGTTTAGTGTTTAACTTAAAAAAGAATTGGGAATGTAGCTCACTGAAAAGACTTTGGGTTCAATCCTAGCACAAGAAAAAAAAAGCTTGGGCTACAAGGGCAGGAAACTGGTCTCTTATTTACCACTATATTCCTAGTGCCTTATATAGTGCCTGAAAATAATAATGAAACTGGGAAGTTGAAAAGAAACTAAGAAATTAGGACTTTTAAAGCTATTTGTCCAGCTTTCTCATGCTCCAGAAAACAACAGTCACCCTAGTTCTGGCACCAAGGAAGTCTGGACAGACACATGCTTTAACATGTCAGGCTCACTGGTGACCACAGCTTGGCTGAATCCATATACACAGATGCTCCTGCTGTTCCTCCACCTTTCCTCTAAATTGAAGCTCTCCCATGCACTCTAGGAGGCCAACTAGCTGCCTTCGCAGTTTTGCCCTGCTGTAAAGAAACTCCTCTTTTCCATTTTTATGTGCTTTCATGTACTCTCACTGACAATCAGACAAATGAACCAGATAGGTGGGGCCCAGCTCCAGGCCTCTGGCTGAGTTCCTGATAAAAGAAGGAGGGTTCAATCAGTGTGTCAGAAGAAGTAAAAGTGACTGAGTGAAAAAATGAACATTCTAAGGGCTCCATGGGGAAGAAATGTTTTAGAAGTAAAAAAAAGAAATCAAAAACAACTCCAAATTTTCTGGACCAGTCTGAATGGGGCCCCTTTACATTGAAGGTTTTAAAGCTATTTTTCTAGCTTCCTGCACACAATCATCTCATGCTGGAAGTGAAAACTGCAACCTCATCACAGCCTGATACTGAGGGTTTCAATGAAACCTGAATTTCAATGTATGTATCTCTTGCTGTGATTTGGGCCCTTAGCCTGGTGAAAGCTAATGGGCCTACTTCCTGGCACTGGTTCTTCCCTGCAAGCACTGGACAGGAAGCATTTTTGTAGACAGGACATAGATTCAATCTCTAGTCCCTGAGGGCAGAGATTCTAGGACAGTGCTCTGATGGAGCCATCTGGGTATGATACCCAGGGATGTGCCCATGGCTTGGTCAGCCCTGGACTGGGGACAGTTTGGATAACCCCTATTCAGGAATCTCCTGTCTTTTTCTTCTAGCCAGTGCTAACTGACCACGCCACTTTACATACAAAAGAAAGTAAATTTTTAGAAACCTACAGGCCTAAAGTTAGACCAGTGATAAGTTCTATTCAGCAGTGCACTCCAGGCCTTGTCCTCCTTTTCTTTGCCATTTGGGCCTTCTTGAAAGCCAATTCTGGGATCACGAACTATCTATCTGAGGGAAATTTGGGTTCTTCATGCTTTGTGCAGTGGCACTAATTTGCAGAGACGTAAGTGGCACAGAGGACTAGAATGTGTCTGGAGATCTCTGTTGTGATTTGTATGAGAATGAAAGCTACTAATTCTGTATCAGAGCTCCCAATAGGAATTTGGGTTACCTATGACTTAGAAAAAGATCTTTCGTTTTGGTTTTTATTATGGTATGGCATAGCCTATGTATCTGAAATGCACTCTGATTTAACACAACTATTTTTTGATCTCTGTTAACTTAGCCATTGGCTTATCAGAGGTTAAAGAAATCTGATGGCAGGTAGCAAGTCCTACTGCAAATATATTACATAACAATCCCCAAACTATAAAGACAGAAGCTCAGCACTCACTCCTCCATGCCAAGTGACCCCAGGTGGTCAGGGTCTTAGCAGAGATGTCCATCTACTAGGATCACACTTTGAAAGAACACAACCTGTTCTTGGGTCGAGAACAATTCTGACAGCTCACCCGGCAGGAGCACATAGTGTAATGACCCTGCACCTGAAGCACCTCCCTTTGCTGTTCTGAGCTTTCCAAAACATTTTGCAGGAGCTGGTGGCTCACTTGTGATGCTGTGAAGGAAGCACACAGACCAAGGACACTGCTGGGCATCAACTTGCTCCAGTCACAGGACAAGCCTCTAACTGGGCAAAATTCACTAAAAACCACCAGGGTAAACTACATTACCACTAAGATTTCTAGAAGTAACAGTGGATAAGATATCCATAGCAGCTTTACTTTTGTCATTTGGAGGTCAAAGTTTTACAGTGAATTCACTTTTTGGTTTTGCATGCTTAAATTATGCATGTTGATTTGGGTGTTTCATTTGACTACAAGCTTTTGGCTATTTTGTTCTTTCTACTGAGATAACTGGTTATTCAAAGTTACTTATTTCAGCCAGCCCTTGCTGGAATGCAGGCATCACTTATCTTTCAGAATGTTCTGGAAAGCATAAAAATCTTTTTTTTTTAATTTTATTTATTTTTATTTATTACATTTATTTATTGTGTGTGTGTGTGTGTGTGTGTGTGTGTGTGTGTGTGGCCAGCTCAGCCCACCAGGGGGCAGGTCCGGCTGGCATGTGGTGCTGGAGGATTGAACCGCAGTCCCTGTGCTTTGCCAAACTTGTTTCAAGTAGGTGCTTTAGACCACTGAGCCATCTCTCCAGCCCTGGAAAGCATAAAAATCTTGATTGTACAAAAATCATATGCCGGGCCTGGTAGTGCATACATGCAAGCCCTGAACTCTGGGAGGCTAAAACCAGAGGATCACAAATTTGAGGCTCACCTTGGCAATTTGGCAAGACTGATTTAAAAAGGGTTAGGGATATAATTCAGTGCAAAGGCCCTCAATTCAATCCCAGCACAAAAAAAAAAAAAAAAAAAAAAAATCAGAATCAGGTGGCTTTAACCTGGTTTGGTTTGCTATGAACTTCATTTATATTTAACTATAAAGCTGATAAACTTGTATTACCATGTTATTTTATGACTTAAAATCTCAACATAAAAAAAAAATCTCAACATAAGTAGATCAACAAATAGTTTACATTGTGCCTATACTGCTAACTAATCAGGATTATATTTTAGGTATTTAATACCAAATATCTATTGCTTTCTGTATTTCAATTACAGCAACTTACAGGATTTTTCTTTGGAAAAATAACAAAATATCAACTATGCTTATCTACTACCTCAAATTTCATGAGTAATATAGAAATAAGTATTAACAAATGGGTATATATACACACGATGTTTATAAATGTACATGATATGAGAATATCCGAAACACTTGTAAATAAGTTAATTAACCACTTAACAATTTACTCCCAGCATCTTTCATGCAGCATGTTTGTTTATATACTAACTATCCCAAGGATAAGTCGTAAAGGTGTCATTTCAACCAGTCAATTTTCAGACTCATAGGACACACTTATGACTTTTATGTCAACTATTTTTTCCATATTTTTTTATTTAGAACATTATATATACCTTTAGGTTTGTTTCTAGTAAAATCTATTAAGTTCTGGTTATTTTCTTTTACTAATTTGTGATTGTATGTGAAAAATAACCTATAATTTTGTACAATAATCTATAAAAACTTTTATAAGTACATTAGATATAATTTTTATACTTCTTTAGAACTCAGTGATATTCTTTTACAATACAAAATGGGCGTGTTTGGGACACTGAGACTTAATTGGAAGTGCCAAAAGGTCTGCAAAAGAAAAAACTGAGAAAGAGAAATGTTAGCAGATCAGAGAGGAAAAGTCTGGGTTATGAAATGGAAAAACACCTGGGCTCTCCAAAAAAATGAAGACAAAAAAAAAAAAAATCCCTTACTGTCAACTCTTTATAGTACAGAACTTGAAAGAAAAAAATAAAATTTTAAAAATTCCAATAGTGGTCAATGATTCTAATAATTCTCTGTGGTGTTGAACTATCCTGTAATCAAAAAACAAGAAAAAAAACATTACAATACAATATTTATGCACCTTCTGGACCAAATAATATGAAACTCACTTGTTATTTATTCAAAACAAAGGAGATCAAATAAGTCATTTATAACAGATTAGTTCTACTAGACCAAATAATGGAAAAAATATTGGATGACAAAATGCCACACAGAATGTCCATCATCAATATATTCACTATTATGTTCAGTGAACAGTCATTTTAATGAAATTATACCACCCACAGGGCCAGCCAGATAGCTCAGCAGATTAAAGGGACAGGACACAGGGATGGGTTTCAATCCTTGGAATGGATGGGGATTGAGACTAGGGGTAGTGGCATGAGCCTGTAAACCCAGCGCTTGGGAGGCTAAAAACAGGAGGATCACTACAAGTCCAATCTGTGTAATGAGACCTTGTAGACCCACAGGAAAAAAAAAGTCAATATGACAGTGTAAAATGTGTTGCTAAAGGACAATAATGCAAAAAGAATTCAAAAAGAGACTAGACACTACTATGCAGATTGTAATGTGCTGTGCCTCAAATGTTTTAGGATATACTATACACAGGGAACTTTCCAGAACACACTGAGAGGTGGAGGAGCGGCGGCTGCTCAACCTGCACACAGCTACCCACTCCTTCCTGTCTACCCAACTGCGGCCTAGCCCACTCACCGCCTGTAGAAAATGGTGAAGGAAACAACTTATTACGATGTTTTGGGGGTCAAACCCAATGCTACCCAAGAAGAACTAAAAAAGGCTTATAGGAAACTGGCTTTGAAGTACCATCCTGATAAGAATCCAAATGAAGGTAAAAAGTTTAAACAGATTTCTCAAGCTTATGAAGTTCTCTCTGATGCCAAGAAAAGGGAATTGTATGACAAAGGAGGAGAACAGGCAATTAAGGAGAGTGGAGCAAGCGGAGGTTTTGGATCCCCCATGGATATCTTTGATATGTTTTTTGGAGGAGGAGGAAGGATGCAGAGAGAAAGGAGAGGTAAAAATGTGGTGCATCAGCTCTCAGTTACCTTAGAAGATTTATATAATGGTGCCACAAGGAAATTGGCTCTGCAAAAGACTGTGATTTGTGACAAATGTGAAGGTCGAGGTGGTAAGAAAGGAGCTGTGAAGTGCTGTCCCAACTGCCGAGGTACTGGAATGCAAATAAGGATTCATCAGATAGGACCTGGAATGATTCAGCAAATTCAGTCTGTGTGCATGGAGTGCCAGGGCCATGGAGAACGCATCAGCCCTAAAGACAGATGTAAGAGCTGCAACGGAAGGAAGATTGTTAGAGAAAAGAAGATTCTAGAAGTTCATATTGACAAAGGCATGAAAGATGGCCAGAAGATAACATTCCATGGTGAAGGAGACCAAGAACCAGGGCTGGAGCCAGGGGATATTATCATTGTGTTAGATCAGAAGGACCATGCTGTTTTTACTCGACAAGGAGAAGATCTTTTCATGTGTATGGATATACAGCTGGCTGAAGCACTGTGTGGCTTCCAAAAGTCAATATCCACTCTTGATAACCGAACGATAGTCATCACCTCTCATCCAGGTCAGATTGTCAAGCATGGAGACATAAAGTGTGTGCTAAATGAAGGCATGCCAATTTACCATATGAAAAGGGTCATCTAATCATTGAATTTAAGGTAAACTTTCCTGAAAATGGCTTTCTCTCTCCTGATAAACTCTCATTGCTGGAAAAATTCTTACCTGAGAGGAAGGAAGTAGAAGAGACCAATGAAATGGATCAGGTAGAACTGGTGGACTTTGATCCAAATCAGGAAAGATGACGCCATTATAATGGAGAAGCCTATGAGGATGACGAACATCATCCCGGAAGTGGTGTTCAACGTCAGACCTCTTAATGGGGCCAGTGAATAATGCTCACTGCTGGCACATGGTGTGCAGTAGTGAGTGCGCGAAGGACTAGAATCAGCATATGCTCACTACTCGCTATTGGTTTTGTTTCAATATTCAATTATAGTAGTGTTTTAAAAGTTAAATGAAGAATAAACACAAATACAAAGGTCCGACTTCGCTCTGTAAGTATGATGACTTCAGTGTGCAAGATGAAGTTTCATGCCTGTAAAAAGTACCTAACCCTGGTGTCTGTTAGACCATGCCTTGTGATCAATTTCAGTTGTATACATGGACAAGCTTAGACTGAAATGCTAGATAATATGTGTTGACTTTAGTGTATGACCCTTCTTTGTTAAGCTATGGATTAAAGCTATTTAACTGGCAACCAGAAAAAGGAAAACGGTTTGTGGAAGTGCTGGTCTGTCTATAGTTATTTGTATTAAGTGGGACTCATTGTGATGCCTCTGCATTCTACAGCCTCAACTATTACTTGAAGGTGGCATAATATATAATTTAGCCTGTGATAACAGTGATAGAAATGATACCTTTCTAAAGAAGGGGTTTATCATAATGCTGCTTAAGGGCCTGCATTTCTAGGATTGCAGTCCTTTCTGCTGTGCCATCTTTTCATATATATATATATATATA
>NW_004524809.1:2788022-2806309 GCF_000260255.1 Octodon degus
GGACACTGAGATGAACTGGGCATGGTAGTGTGTGCCTTAATGCCAGGGCTTGGGAAGCTGAAAACAAGAGGATCACTACAAGTCCAATCTGTGTAGTGAGACCCTGTAGATCCTGCACTAAACACCAAAAAAAAAAAAAAATCTATAAAGGATAAACAGATTAATAAATGTGCTTCAAAGATTGTACTTTGAGATATACTACTGAGATAGCTGCTCTTTCTTTAAAGTACTAAAGACTGAACTCAAGAGCCTGATTCCCAGTCATTTTGTATTGCAAGTCTCCTGCCCCAGCCTCCAAATGTGTTGGGATCACAGGTATGTAACAGAGATATATGATCCAATAAGTTTGACAGCAACTACTCCAGAGAAACAATACATACTCAGAAATGAAGACTGTAATCAAAGTATGTCTTCATCTAAGACAGGCCAATAATTTGGAAAAAATAAGCTTGGAGCACTGACTCTTAAGATGACTAGAGGTTATATCTGTTTGTCATTTAAAAATATCTAGGGGACCTTACGTACATTAAGTCAATAACGTATATAAGGACAACTCATTTAATATTTAAAGCATAGGGATCGGGGAGATGGCTCAGTAGGATAAGTGCTTGACTGGCAAAAACATGATCTGAGTTCAATCCCTGGTTCTGCAAAAAAAAAAAGAAGAAGAAAGAAGAAGAAAGAAGAAGAAAGAAGAAGAAGAAGAAGAAGAAGAAGAAGAAGAAGAAGAAGAAGAAGAAGAAGAAGAAGAAGAAGAATATTTAAAGCGTAGAAAAAAAAAAAAAAAAAAAAGAAAGAAAGAGAGACAGATAGGCCAGGTATGATGGTGCATATCCATGATCTCAGCACTTGGGAGGGTAAGGCAACAGGATCGCTGAGTTCAAGGCCAGCCTACACTACATAACAAGAAATTGTCTATATTATATTGAAAAAAAAAAAAAAAGAAAGAAAGAAAGACAGGAAAAAAGAGGGAGGGAGGGTGGCAGGCAACCAACCAACCAGCCATTTTCCAGACAAGCCACTCTTAGGAAAATATCTTGATTTTCTGTAAGACCCACTAATCAAACAGCCAATGGTTGGTTGGGATTCACCTGGACAAATGTGTTTGTGAGACCTAATGCCAAATCATAACAGAGCTGAGAAATTCTGCCTGTTTCTCTGCAACTAGTGGTGGGCTGCTGCTATCTTCCTATTGGTTCTTGCTTAGATTCTTTAAAATGTAGTGATTTTAAACCCGGCAAACCTAGAAACACAAATCTTGGACTTTTCACAGCCCAGATAGATATTATGTGTTTCTTTTCTTGATGCATGTGTACAGTTTATGTCTATATGTGGCACAGGCATTTTATGAGTATAAATATGCATATATAAATATCAGTTGTCAGAAAATATTTCAGCATCTACAAAGATGGTACTAAAGATGAGCTAGGTATACCTATAATCCCAGCACTCTGGGAAGCTACAGCTGGAACCCAAATTCATGCCCAGAGTAGATAATTTAGCAACTTAGTGAGATCCTTTTCCAAATGAAAAAGGACTGAAGACTTAAACTCAGTGTAAAGGCCCTGGGATTCCATCCCTATCACTGCAAAAAGAGAAAGAAAAGATATTACACTGTATAAAAATAATTTTTTATATATTCTTTTTTTGGTTGGGTTTTTCATTGCTTGGATAGACTAAATCTTAAGAGATAGTTTGTTTATGCATCTGTTTTAAAAGTCTTTTAAGTGATATTGAATTTATAGTTCTGGTTAAATGATTTACTATTTTCACCAGGATTTGCCTTATTGATACTAATATTCTAAAATTTTAAAAGTGGATGGCAAAATGCTATCAGTCACGACTGTTGTCTAACATGCTGTAGAAACACATAAATTGACTTGCTGAGTTCTTAAATTCTGTTTGCAGTCATTTTAGACAACATGGGCCATGTCCCTATAGTCAGTAAGTGGCAATTTCATTTTATTTATCCTCATCTCAGAATAAATTTACAGCCAAGTGTGATGGCACACACCAGTAATCAGGAGGTTTGAGGCAGGAGGGTCAATATGAATTTGAGGGCAGCCTAGGTTACACAGGAATTGAAGAGCAGCCTGAATTACACATGAGTACTTGTTCAATTAAAAATAAAACAACAGGGGCTGGTGAGATGGCTCAGTGGTCTAAAGCACCTACTTAGAACAAGCTTAGCAAAGCACAGGGACCGCGGTTCAATCCCCCAGCACCACATGCCAGCCAGGCCCGCCCCCTGGTGGGCTGAGCTGGCCACACACACACACACACACACACACACACACACAAATAAATTAAAAAAAAATAAATAAAAATAAAACAACAAAACTTACAATTAAAGATTTTAATGTAAGACTAGCTATTTTAAAGAGGTTTTCTCAATTATACTGACCATAAACACTAAAAAACTAAGTCGGCCAGGTGTGGCAGTGCACACTTACAATCCCAGTACTCAGAAGGCAGAGGCAAGATAAAATTATCACAAGTTCAAGGCCAGGTTGGCCTACATACTAAGTGAAGGCCCGTCTGAACTACACAGTGAGACCTTGTTTCAAAAAAAAGCTAAGTCAGTGCAAAATACATTTAAGATGTATAAAAAATGAGACAGATAGATGTTTTTCATCAGTAAATAAGCATTAATTTTTGTAGTCTGCAATCAAAATTTTTGTAGTTCTATGATATGCACCTAAAGAATTCTAAAGCTCTCACTAAACAAAACAGACAAATGCAAGGTAGGCCAGATAGGTCAGTGGACTAAAGCACCTGCTTAGGCAAGCACTAGGGGACCAGGGTTCAATCCACATACCGTGACAGCCCTGTCCGCAGGGCAAGCTGGGCATGGTGGCCCAGGCCTGTAATACCAGCACGTGGGGGCTGAAAACAGGAGGATCACAATGAGTCCGATCTGTGCAGTGAGATCCTTTAGACCCTGTACTAAAAAAAAATAATTCTTGACATTTTATGTAATTAAAAGCCCAGAGGATTAAATTCTAGAAAAAGAACTTCAAACTTTTGAGATGATCCCTAATAAACTTCTACTGGCTTTTACACCTTGTTAACAACTCCTAATTAAGGTCACCATGAGTGGGTAACATACTTTACATATTGATCATACTTCAGCATAGTAATAGCTGGTTATGCATTTCAGTAGCTAACCCAAGGGAATACAGGAAGCAATCTTTGTGTCTACCTACTTAGTACAATGAACAGTAGGGTGTACATATGTGTGTCAAAGTGTCAACATGTGGGTTGCCCACATTACACGCCATTCTGTGTATTTATCATTTTTTTAATCAAATGTTTTCTTTTGACTTTTCTTACAGAATCAGGCCAACCAGATGACACAGCACCCCAAATCCCTCAAGACTAAGAACTGTATACAAGTGGAGAGCTGCTTGGGAACAGGTCAAGTGGTCCTGACTTTACGTAAGCACCGTTCAAGACTGAGGACATCACGAAGAGAGATGTCCCAGAAAATTTAAATATCATGTGCACCCTGGATTCCAGCAGAGACTCAAAAAAAACAGAGATTCCCTTAAACAGAGACCAAGTTGCCCCTCAAGCAATGAGGACTGTTCCTTGAACTATCTTTCAAACCAGAACTGAATAATAATCAACCAGAGTCTTCACCACCCCAGCACACCCATCAACCTGGTCTCTGGGCTCCATGGTTGAGTCCAACCCCCGCATCAGAGCTTTGCCCTTAGCTCTGAAAGCTAAAGTACCTTCCCCACTTTGTTGCCTTTCTACACTTGCCAGGTAAATCTACTTGGACCCCATGCTAACAGTTCTGAAATGCTTTCCTGCGACAACGGTCCCATTTCCTCTTTGAGGGACTTCTTCAGACCCTGTCCAATGACATGGTGACTGCACATTTGCTGGTATTTAAGAGACTGACTTCAAGAGCATAGTACAATTAGACTTCTAAAATGATGAGTATAGGTGAGCTGAGTTATTGAGTCAAATCAGAAGAGATCCTAGTGGTTACAAGATGAGCAAGAGTCAGGTTAGGTCATAAAGGTAGTTGGTAGCATGCAAATTATAGAACAGATGTTCCCAATCTTGGAAGGGCAAGGAATAGTTACTTCATGGCTGATACATGCAAGGAATTCTGCTAAACACCAGGTTAAACCCACACTTGCTCTTGCACATTTGTAAAGGACGCTCAAAAACATTTAAAATACCAATTCAAAGCTTACAATCCAAGGAAGTTTCTATGTCCAGACAAAACAATGCCCATATCCCTTAAGAAGCACACATTAATATGGAGATGGAGAAAAAAAACTATAAAATAAGGAGGAAAGAATTTAGAATTCCAAATAATTTTCCCTTCCTTTTCAGGCTATGAAAAGTTATACAATGCTCTTTATCAAAGAGATTAAAGCATTTCATGACCTAATAGTTCAAGAAAAATAAGCCTTATTCCTGTCAGAAAGGCAATCTGTTTTTGTCATCTCACAATGCAAATTTGGCTAATTACAGGATTAGAGTACACCCATCTGAGGATAAAAGTTTAAGAAAAAAAAAACTACAATACTGAGATTTGATAAAGACTCTTCAAAATATGTTGAATACTTTGCTTTAAAGTATGTAACAAATTCAGGCTGGGGAGATGGCTCAGTAGAATAAGCACTTGCCTGGCAAGGTCAAGGGCCTGAGTTCAATCCCTGGTTCCACCGGGAAAAAAGAAAGAAAGAAAGAAAGAAAGAAAGAAAGAAAGAAAGAAAGAAAGAAAGAAAGAAAGAAAGAAAGAAAGAAAGAAAGACAAACAAACACAAAAATATAAAAAAAAAAAAAAAAGAAAGAAAGAAAAAAGAAAGAAAAGAAAAGAAAAACACAAAAAAATTTTTTTAAAAAAGTATTTAGCAGGGGGCCTGGGCCTAGCTCAGTCCTTTAAGTGGCTGCTTCCACAAAGCTGTCAGCCTCAGGTGGCTGGAGTTCGAACCTCACAACTCTCCCGCTGGCCAAACGTGCCCTGAAGGCATGCAAGGAACAAAAAAAAAATAAAAAGTATTTAGCAATTTTAATGGCTCCTTTCATTTAAGGATCTCAAAACAAATGTTATTTATGTTACTGAGAATTAAATTTGGTACTCTGGCCAAATAAAGAAATGTTTCAATGGCTTAAAGGAATTTAATACTAATGTTCTGAAACCCAGACCTTGACCTAAAACTAAGACACATAATTTTATGTAACATTAGTGTGACACAAAGAATACATATATTTAAAAACCCCTAGCATTTCCTTGGTGACATAAGCACCTTCCATCACTCCTCACAAGTCTCCTCACCCACACCTGAGTATATGCTGATAAGGTGGCAACCTGGAACCCCAGGAAGCTCCAGGATGGGGCCAGGCCTAACCCCATGCTCACATGGCTTGGCTGTTCACAGAACTGGAGCATGAGGGGGTTCAACTAGAGCTTCTGCAGTGAGAGCAGGGAGGAAACACTGCATTCACCCTGGGGCCTGGCCCCTCATGTCTTTTCCACTGGGTGTCCCTGATCTGTAGCCTCTGTAATAAACCCATACATAGTAAGGTATTTTCCAGAGTTCTGCATGCTCTTCCAGCCAAATAACAATTGAGAGGTTCATTGGGACCTCAGTAGCAGCCACACAGTAGAGCAATGCAGATAGCTAGGGACCTGGACTGCATCAAAGAGGGCCACCCTACAAGACCGAGACCAACTACAAGAGACAGCATCAAGATGGACAAAATCAGAGCACACTCATTTTCAGATAATTGGAGAATGTCACAATGTGGAAAAACTCAGCAGTAATTCTTAGTTCACGTTGATAAAACTTGGTAAGACATGAAGGGATTTATTTATACAATCTCCTAGCTTACCTTGCTGCACATATAAAAATAGAAAGCCCAACAGTGTAAGCAATGCTGTTGGAATACTTGCTACTAAAGGGAACTAGCATTAATGTAATGCCACATATGTGCCAAAGCTTAGCATACATTATATGTAGTATACAAAACAGTCATAGACATTGTTATCAAAAGTAAATTAAACTCATATTTCCTACTACATACAACAAGTAGCAGACTTAGAAACTAAACCTACTTTTACTACAAAAATCCTGTCATCTTACACATTATAGCAACTTCTTTTTAATTATGTAAAAATAACTATAAAATCATACTCAAGAAATTACTGAATATGTGTCCCAAAGTATGCCTCTGAAAAACTAATCATGATAAACTGTCAAAAAATTATATAAATAAAATGAAATTCCATGTATTAACCAAGTATTCTAGTTTCATAGTTTTTTTAAAATTTATTTTCTAACAACATTTAATTGGTACATAAATTATAAATATTAACAGTACATGATTTTAATATGTCTTTTACTGCCTATTAATTTTACAATTCTGGGTTTTTAATGTGATATTTTCATATAAGTATAACATATTTTGATCATGTCCATGTCCCTATTACCCTCCCTTCTACCCATCTCTCCCTACCTGTTATTACTTTCCTCTAGTTTAATAAAAGCCTCCCTAGCCTGGCATGGTAGCACATACCTTTAATCCCAACACTCTGGAAGGCGGAGGCAGACATACCATAAATTCAAACCCAGCCTGGGCAACTCGGTGAGACTCTATCTTTTTTGATACTGGGAATTGAACTCAGGACCTTGTGCTTGTTCGACAGGCATTTATGATACTGAGCTATGTATCCAGCCATTTTTTCTTTTTCTGTTTTTTTTTTTTTTTTTCCAGAACCAGGGATTGAACTCAGGTCCTTGCACTTAGCAGGAAAGCACTTATTCTACTGAGCCATCTCCCCAGGCCCTGTTTGTTTTTGAGACCCTATCTCAAAACAAAAACAAAAGGCTAGGGATGTAGCTCAGCCTGAAGCCCCTGGGTTTAATCCCCAGTACTAGAAAAAAATCTCCCTTCTACTTTCATGACTTATTTTAGATTCACATATTAAGGAAAATAAGTCTGGCTTATTTCATTTAACATGGTGATCCCCAATTCTATCCATTTTCCTGCAAAGGACAGAACTTCATTTTTTTTACAGCTGAATAATACTCTGATATGACCAGGTATGGTGGCATATGCCTTTAATCTCAGCACTCAAGCAGCTAAGGCAAGAGGATCACACTGAGTTCAAGGTCAGCATGTGCTACAAAGTGAGTTCAAGGCCAGCCTGGATTACAAATCTAGAACCCTGCCTCAAAAAGAAAGGATGAAAGGAAAGACGGAAGGAAGACAAAAACCCTACAATGTGTATACATACCAGATTTTCTTCATTGACCCATCTGTTGATGGGCATCTACCTTGGTTTCACTTCTTAGCCATTGTGAATTATGTCGCAGTGAGCAAAGGTATGCAGGTGTCATCATAAGATGCTGACTATAAATTCCTTTGGCTAAATATAAGTACTATAGTTGGTTCAAATGGAAATCTATTTTTAGGTTTTTTTTGGAATCTCTATACCATGGTAGCTATACTAATTTACATTCCCACTAGCAGGGTAGATGGTTTCCTTTTTCTCCACACATTTGCTGGCATTTAATGCTTTTTGTATTCTTGGTGATAGCATTCTGACCAAGGCAAGATGGAATCTCAAAGTAGTTTTGATTCGCACTTCCTTACTTTATACATTTTTTTTTAAGAACTGCCTTTTTAGCCCTGTACACTCTTGCTGGGTGGCAGACATTTCATTTCCTACCTTCCCAAGTCATGAGAGAACTAAAGTCAACAAGACTTTCATTACTTTCTTTCATCATTATCAATATCAGCACTAGGGAGAGAGGTCACTAGAAATCAAAAACCCTTAAAAGCAAACAGAGATTTAAGAGAGAGTATATAGATCAAACTTTTGCAGGAATACGATCCATAATTCTGTCAAAACACAACATCCAGCCTACACTTGAATACTTCTGATGGCAGAACTTCCTCCACAGGTTAGAGTTTACAATACTGGATAATCCCAATGACACTTCATGCTGTTAGGCAGATCTCAGTTCAAGAAAGGGCTTCTTCCCACAGTGGGAAAACAGCCACCTGTGTAGTAGCACAGACAGGCTCACTCCTTATTCAAAATAACTCTTCAAGTTAGGTTTCCAAGACTTATCTCCCATTTTCCTCATTAGACATGGTGCCTACAGTTCTCACCTTCCTATCTGGGTCTCATTCATCTGGACAACTCAGATGATCACTGTCCAATAAAAGTGCTTAGCTACAAGAATACAGGAACTAATAATACATTTCTTACCCAACCAACACTGTGCATCTATAAGTATTCATCAAGGTAAGCCCCTCTCATAGTCACATCATACAAGTCACCTTAGACTATGGCAGCTTTCAAATGGAAAATATGTAATTCTCTGTTACGGCTTGTGTCCAGCTGTCCCTACACAGCGTCATGTGGTCATAGGTGGGGCTTTTTCAGAGGAGGCTAGGTCTACAGTGTGTGATGCTGTAAATGATTCATGGTGCAATTCATGGTGCAAGGGTACTAGGATTAAAGGTATAAGCATCACCAGCCCTTAGAGTAAGGGGATAAGATATAAGGGTCAGAAAGAAGGGGCCGGGAAGATGGTTCAGTGGAATAAGCACTTCCCTGGCAAGCACAAGGGCCTAAGTTCAATCCCCAGTTCCGCAAAAAAAAAAAAAAAAAAAAAAAAAAAAAGAAAGAAAGAAAGAAAAAGAAAAAGAAAGAGTGAGCAGTGGCCATCACTTGTTGCTTTGTTAACTTCTGCCCACTAAACTGTTTCTCCTCTGTCAACACCCTATCTTGGAGCCATCGAATTATAGGCTGAAACTTCCACAAACTCTGAGTTAAGTAAACCTTTCCCCCTTTAACTCTGGGTGTCAGGTATTTGGTCTCAGCAACAAGAAAAGTAACTAAGACACTCTCCAAGGCGGGGGTGTGGCTCAGCAGCAGAAGACATGCCTACTACAGGCAAAACCCTGGGACCCATCCCTAGCAGCACAAAAATAGCAGGACCCTTCTATTTCTATTACACCTGTCTTGATACTTTAATACCTCACACCTCCTAAGAGCCACCTGATTGTCTTTGATGCTACGTATTAGGCCTCGCAGTTTTAGTATTTATAAAGTTTTGTAAATCTCTTATTCTACCATTATTTAAGACCCATACAGCTTGATGACAGTAGAATTTATAATCTTATATAAGTACAATTTAAACATGCCAAAATAAACAAACTATTTGACTAACTAGAAAAGAATATTGCACTACACATAGCAATAGGCTCTTTCCTACAAATTCAGAAAAATAATCAATTGATTCCTCAATGGAAAAAACAAAAAAAAAAAAAAAAAAAAAAAACAACAGTGTAACAACCAGTTTATCAGGCTGGGGAGATAGCTCAGTGGTCTAAGTGCCTGCCTGGCAAGGACCCAGGTTTGATCCCTGGTAACACATGCTTTGCCAGCCCTGGCACAACGGGCATGCTGTGGCATCCACTGAAAATGGGTATGGTGGCACATGTGGATAATCCCAACGCTGAAGAGGCTCAGACAGGAAGATCACTACAAGACTGAGTTGCATAGTGAAACACTGCACCAAAAAATAAATAAATAAATAAAAGATTTTTAAAAATTTAAAAACCCATGAGTTATCAGAAAAGGAAAGACATACTGTACTTTTTTTTCCTAAGTACTGGTGCCTCAACCCAAGGCTTCACACATGCTAACGTAAACGCTCTACCACTGAGCTGCTACATGATACCCTCAAGCCCTTTTTGCTTTGCTTTGCTTTTTTTTCCTGGTTTGGTTTGTTTTTGAGACAAAGCCTCAGTTAAATTGCTGGGCTGGGCTTGAATTTGTAATCCTGCTACAGCCTCCCAAGCAGCTGGAGTTAAAAACATATAGTAACATCTGACCTGTCAAATGACTTTTGCACAGATAAAAAGATTTTTAACCTCATTTATAAGATTAATGTAAATTAAACCTACAATGTGATACCATCTTTTACCAGTCAGGATAACAAATCATAATGTTTGGTACCATACCTAATTTGTAAGGCTAATGGAGAAATAAGCACTCTCAAAGATTGTTGATTGTAAAATTTCTTTAGAGAACAATTTGAAAAACATATACAAATATAATTACAATGACTTTTTCTTTGGAGCTTAGCTGTTCACTGAAGCATTTCTAGTAGCATAAGTGCTAGAGATATTTCAGAATCAATGGGAATAGTTCCTGAATTTGTTTCAACAAGCTCCACAGGTGATATTTATACACAGTTCACAGAGCTCTGTTTAGGAGACTCCTGGGAATTCTTCCCATATAAAATGGCAAAGCTTCCTAGTAAAAACTATTTTGCTCTCTGTTTCCAGACTGAATGCAGCCAGTTGTGCTAACTAGAGTGTAGAAACCATTCTATAACCAAAAGGTGGGGCTGGTGAGATGGCTCAGTGGTCTAAAGCACCTACTTAGAACAAACTTAGCAAAGCACAGGGACCGCAGTTCAATCCCCCAGTACCACATGCCAGCCAGCCCCGCCCCCTGGTGGGCTGAGCTGGCCACACACACACATAAATAAATAAAAATAAAAAAAAAAACAAACTATAACCAAAAGGTGACATGGGACACTAAAAGGCTAACACACAGAGACAAACAGGAGTAAGGGGTGACCAACCTGCACTCTGAATATTGAGGAGCTGGTGAGCTAGCTCTGAGTTACCCATCTGATGACTTTTTTATAGGAAAAAATTGAGTCTGTATGGTTTTAGTCCGTTAGAGCTTTTACCCTGTGATTTACAAGTAAATACCCTAAGTGGCAGCCTTCCTGTTGATGGAAATAAGGGATCCTGGTGTCCTAGTAGAATCACATGGCAGGCTGGATGTCTGGAAACTAATGCTGATTGTTGATATGGGAATCATGTAAATAAGGACTGAACCACTATGCAACCATAAAAATGTCAAGTTTATACCTAGTTATATATGTTATGAAGAAGAAACAAGGTGCAGAACTGAACAGTGAGCCTCTGAGTTTTTTAAAGGTGAGATCTGGAAGACACAAAAAGTGATAAAAATGGTTGTTTATAAGGAAGAGGCTGGGAATTAGAGATTAAAGGAAGGGTTTTTTTTGTTTTGTTTTGTTTTTTTATAGCTGAATCAGTATTTGCATATTCCTATTCAAAATAAAGTTTGGTGGGCCAGCCAAATAGCTCAGCAGATTAGAGCAACTGCAAGTAGGCTCAGGGGCCTGGGATTCAATCCCTGGGGACTGCCGTGCCGGGCACCGCCCCCAGGGCATGCTAATTTGGCACGTGAGACTGGGTGTGGTGGTGGCATGCACCTGTAATCCCAGCTCTTGCGAGGCTGTAAACAGGCGGATCACTACAAGTCCAATCTAGTAGTAAGACCCTGAATACCCTGTAGACCCTTCCCTAAAATACAAAATAAATAAACAAAATAAAGTTTGAAATAAAACATTTAAAAACCACTTCTCATACCTTATAAGGTTTGATAAAAGCACAACAAATAGTATTTTCAAATTTTATTAGAGTTAAAGACACTGCCATGAATTCCCTCCAAATACTCACCCTCTCTTTCAACACACCCCATTGTTCTTGCCACTGTCTGACATAATTCTAGGAGCCTCTTTTGTGAATCCAAATTTGATTTTAAGGTTTACCTTTTATAGTCATTTACCCTTTGGGGAAGAAGCAGAAGCTACATGGTGCCAGATCCAGGGAAGAAGGTAGATGAGGATACATTACTTTTATTTCACAGAAATTACTGTTTGATCAATGAGGGGTGCTTAACAAATATGGTGACTATTTAAATTTAAAAATGTAAACCAATTTATTGAGAAATAAATATAAATGAGACAGTTTCACAGCTGATTAATAGGACAGTTTTGATAATCAATACACTGTACATTGTTATCTTTTTAGTGGTTATCCATAGTACAAGAAGCAGACAGGATATTCTATCCAAACACTGTTAGTACATCTCTTTCTTCTCAATGAATTAAGCAAAAGTAGCTGTAAATTTATCCTAACTATTTAGCTCATCATATTAATATGGATTTACTTTCCTTTTTTTTTTTTAATTATTATTTATTTATTTGTGTGTGTGTGTGTGTGTGTGTGTGTGGCCAGCTCAGCCCACCAGGGGGCGGGCTGGCTGGCATGTGGTGCTGGGGATTAAACCGTGGTCTCTTGTGCAATGCTAAGCTTGTTCTAAGTAGGTGCTTTAGACCACTGAGCCATCTCACCAGCCCTGGATTTACTTTATATACCTCGTTTTTATACTTTTCTGCTGGATGGTTAAGACCAAGATATAGCAAGACCTATATAACAAGAAATGTAACTTTTGTATCTGATAAGGTCAGCCAAGTACTCTCAGGATTTATCCTGTAGCCCTGTACTGCCCTTTGTACATCCTTTTGTCAGTGTCAGACATGTGGATGAGTCACGGCCATTGCTTGACTAATTTGCTCTCTGTGAAAGCCTGAGAGAATGTTTTTTCTCTCCATGTGACTCTCCCCAGGCTCACTTTACATCATTGAACACATTCCTCTGTGGCTCCATAATCTTCCTGATCAGAAAATTTGGGGCACAACTGAGTTACATGTTGTTACAGTACAGGTTCTCCCATGTCCCGATGTATTTTTCTATTACCCCTTTTATGTGTAAAAAATAGTTTGAGTCAAAGCTCAGTTATGCAAAGCTCCATAATATTACTGCTTGAATATTAGTATGTGACATAACACCTTGCTGCTAGAAGATGCTTAAATATCTCCTGACTTGAATGCTGTGTGATCAATCCTATAAGATACCAATCATGACAAGATTCAAAAGATCAAAAAATTAACTCTCCACAATCATAATCTATCACATAAATTTTTTCTCCATATTCTCCACAATGCCTGTGTACTGTCCTGTCAGCAAGGAAAAATAAACACAAAATACTCCATATGCCCACACTACAGTGAGATAATCAGTACCAATTGGGGCCATTTACAAATTCTAGCTTTAACCTGCTACTTTACTTCTACTAGAACATAAACTTTTTATTTTATTTTTTTTTAATTTTATCTATTTACTTATTTGTGTGTGTGGCCAGCTCAGCCCACCAGGGGGCGGGGCTGGCTGGCATGTGGTGCTGGGGGATTGAACCGAGGTCCCTGTGCTTTGCTAAGCTTGTTCTAAGTAGGTGCTTTAGACCACTGAGCCATCTCACCAGCCCCTAGAACATAAACTTAATTAGGAGAGAAACTTATCCTCTTGTATCTTCAACACCTATAACAGAGCCAACACATATTTAAGTATTCAATAAATATCTTCTAAATAAATAAATAAATGAAAAAAGGATCTTACACAAAGTCCTAGATAAAGCTACAACTAACCAGAACTAGTCTACTCTGGCTATTTATACAAGCTTATCTGGCTGAGGATGCTAAAGAGACCAAATATTTTTAGTCAAAAATCACAGGAGAGGAAGTTCTCACAAGCCCTCTTATAGGCCCTTTAAAGTGTCTTTCAGCCCTATAACTAGGAAGACAAATTAGCTAATAGCCAATTGGACTCTAGCCAATCCTCATTTTTCTTCTTGTTCATAACTGCTAAGCCAATTTAAAAACCCTGAAAGCATGAAACAAAAATTTAGGAACTAATACTCAGTAACTGATAACACCCTCAAAGTACATTTCTCAATAATACTTTATTGGACAATTAAGTCATGTACTAGTAATATTACTGAAACATCCTAAATTTCTCCTATCAACAGCATTTATCTAGAGTTATAGATTTTTATCTAAGCACCCAATTTTATCAGGATTTAGAAAACATTTTGCTTTTGGAACTAGACTTTTATCTCCAACCAGATTTTTATCTCCACTGCCTCACTAATGTTACTTTTATCAAGGTTACCACATTGCCAATAAGACAGTTAACCCTCAGTGCACCTGACACCACTAGCAACTCTCTACTCAACTGGCTTCACCTAGTTTTCACCAACAAAGTGTCCTTACCTCCCTGATCCCCAACATCAAAAGAACTAAGTTCTACAATCACTTCTCCCTTCCATCTCCCCCCCTCCAACTTTATTGTCAGTAACACTCAGTGGTCTCTCTTCAGCAGATCCTTCCCTCTTCAATTATAGGCTCATAAAACCAAATGCCTGCACAACAGCTTCTTTCAATAGATATTTAAGTCAATTCCAAAACTGAGTTCCTGTTCTGCCCCATCACCTTGTTTCTCTTTCAATCTTTCCCATCACAAAAAATGGAAATTATATCTTTCTAAGAAGTCACTGCAAAATCTTTTTTTTTTTAATTTTCATTTATTTATTTATTGTGTGTGTGTGTGTGTGTGTGTGTGTGTGGCCAGCTCAGCCCACCAGGGGGCAGGGCTCGCTGGCATGTGGTGCTGGGGATTGAACCGCGGTCGCTGTGCTTTTGCTTAGCTTGTTGTGAGTAGGTGCTTTAGACCACTGAGCCATCTCACCAGCCCCATCACTGCAAAATCTTGTGAGTTGACTTTAAATGTTTTGCTTTCTTTCACAGAACATACACAACCTACCAAAACTTGTTGACTCTACTGGAAAAATAGGCCCAGAATCAGATTATGCATCACTACTGTCCCTGCTATCCTCTAACACACACTCATCTTCTCTCACTTTCAATCACAGTGACACTTCATGTGTGATCTGTCTGCTTTGCCCCACCCAACCAACCACCACTCTATTGTCAATGCAAAGATCTGAGGAGCAATCAAGCCCCCTGAGACTTTCCCTTTCCCTCAAGCATCGACTAAAGGTCCTAGAAAGAGCAGGCAGCCTAAGTACCATCAAGGAGCTTATAGGAAACAGGCCCAACCTCAGGCCTACAATGCCAAAGAAAACAAAGGAGTGATTAATGGCCCTGGCAGGCTTATGCCATCAAAGGGTCACAGAAAGAAAAACTGAGATGCTGAGTAAAACAAATAGGTATGCCTCAAACCTACAGTGCTGGAAAACCCTTTATATTGATCTTGCACACAAATTTTCTCATTTGATTCTCAACAATGTCTTATGCTAGAAAAGCAAATAACAATTTGCCCATTTTATTTTTTATTTTATTTTTTAATGTATTTAGGACAAGCTCTACAGGGTCTTGCTACGTAGATCAGACTCATAGTGATTCTCCTGTTTACAGCCTCCCAAGTGCTGGGATTATAGATGCATGCCACCACCCCCAGGCTTTAATCTGCTGAGCTATCTGGCCAGCCCAAAATTTTGAGAAGAATCTTTTTTTTTTTTGGCTGGCTCAGGCTGCCTTCCTGCAGGTCGGGTGTAGCATATGGTGCTGGGGACCAAAGCACAGTCCCTTGCCCCTGATTTTGATCAAGAAGGTACTTTAGACAACTGAGCTAACCTGCCAGCCCCAATCTGCCCATTTTAGAAATGAGATAACGAACATGCACTACAATTCTCAAGTGCCACTAATGGCAATAATGTCAAAACTGAGACTGAAGTCTCTTAATTTTTAATTCAAAATCTGTATTATCATACCTCCTCTTGCAAATGATGCTGTACCAAGCTATAAAACTGCAAATATATATTATGTGGCAGATACTAACTTGCCCCAAACTAAATCTAGGTTTATGCAAAATGGGAACAAAGTTCACTGAAGTCACACTGAACTTAAGGAATAAAAAATTACTGTTTCCTGTTACTTCTAAATCTAATGCCAGTGGCGGTGAACCTATAGCACCCATATTGCAGTGGGCTGTGTTTCATTCAAAGTTCTAAAAGATTTGCCATCACTGGTTTAACCCAGTGCCCAATAATGTTCAGGAATAATGTTCAGAAGTGGCCTGTTATATACAAGAAGTTCTTAGCCACTATAATTGCTAGAAGATAAATTGAGAGAAATGAAAATGGAACATGTGGAGGACCACCTGGACAACTCTCCTTGAAAGAAGAGCAATCATCTCCATTTTTAGCTAAACCTGGCCCTATTTCCATGTATTGATATGTAGAGAGCTAGTCAGGACTTTTCTTTATATCCTCAATTGGCGTTAAGCAATAAAAACTGGTCTAGTAAGTGATGTGTAGACTTTAAAGCCAGGCCATAGGTCAGTGTGGCCCCACCCCATAGCTTCCAAAAAGGAAGAGAGAACCACACTCTACCATGTTGGCCAGGATGGCACCTCAAAAAGAAGCCCTAACATCTCACGGCAGAGCTGAAGCATAAACCCCAACACATTAGATACTGCCTGGAATTGTATTATGCAGATTATTTTTTCTGTATCGCTCCCTGCATATGGCAGAGGTGATTTCGGGCCTCCTACCCCTAGCCCAGCTCACTGGCTCATGTATTTCCTGCCATTCTCAGTCACTCATCCCCAGCCACTCCCCCTCTTCACGAAAGATTAATAAAACCTAGGATCAATCCTGGGTTGAGGCTTTTGATCTAGTTATCCACCATTCTAGCTGGACTTAGGACTCCTTTGGCTCCCCACAACCACAAATATGCCTTAGTGTCTTTAATCTTACCATGTGTCACAGGGGAAGTGGCAGACCAAAAAAATTTTTTTTTTTTTGCTCCGAATGCCTTCAGGGAAGGTTTGGCTGGCTTGAGTTGTGGGGATCGAATCACAGCAACCTGAGCCTGACTGCTTTGTTGAAGCAGCCACTTAAAGAACTGAGCTAAGGGGCAGGCCCCCGGAAGACCGAAATTATCTTGCTAGAATTCCAATAACCTTTCCATGGGATTACAAATATAAATGTCTCAAACTGAGAGGAGGAACAAATGAATGAAAGACAACTGAATTCTAGACTGTAAAAGTGTCATGATTATATCGTTATTTTGTACTGCTCTAAGTGCTTAAGTGATGTGACTTTGCAAAAGAAAAAAGACCTACCTCCGTAAAATCCCAGGATAGCCTTCCTTTCTTTGCATAGATGAAAACAAACAGTTATAATCCAAAATGGTTCCCAAAAAGTTCTTTTTAAAAAGGACATAGAAATAGAGAAGATCCTTATGAAAAGAGATCAAATCTGGGAGGGTGGATACTATGTCTTCCAAATCCTGTGACCAGCTGTTCACCAAGCATCAGCATCTGCAGAAAGGGCTGACCATGGGTACCTCTTCCTCAGTGGGTAACACCAGCTGGGATGGAAAAACAAGAGAAGGAGAAAAAAATGCTACTGAGTATTGAATACAAGTAACTTGGCTGACAGACATTACCCATTCTCAGGCTCCAAGGCTCCTCCAAACATTTTTGAATTAACACTAATACACATCAGAGGACCACACCAAGGTAATGTGTGCGGCCAACCTCAATTAGCACTGAGATTTTAAATAAGGTCTGCTTCAGTGAGAAATCCAGGCTGATTACCAATGATAAGCCATATAGTAATGATGAAAAAAAAATCAAGCTTTTTTACAGCAAGATGATATACAAACACAGATTAAATATTGTCAGTAGTGCCAAACCTATTGTCAGGCATGCAGAGCCTTCTCTGTCAGCACTTTGCAGAACAGCCAAGTCCCCCCAGCAGCCTAGCATCAGATAAGAGTTGTGTTTTCTAAATCAATCTCTATAGTGTAAAAAGACAAAGCAATCTGGCATCTCATAAAATAAGTATTATACAATTACTAATGTAAACTGTGACAGCAGAAAACAGATTATGCAAAACTGCATATGCAGGTCTAGCAGAGAAACTAAAAGTTAATGTGGAAGCTGAGGAACATTCAAGTTAATTTGACAAGAGCCGGCAAGACAGCTCAGGAGTCTAAACGCCTGCTTAGGCAAGCACAGAGACTTGGGTTTGAGCCTTAGTACCACATGCTATGCCAGCCCTACCCCTGGGTGGGCTGAGCTGGCCACCGAGTGTGGTGGTGCATGCCTGTAATCCTAGCGCTGGGGAGGCTGAATACAGGAGGATCACTACGAGTATGAGCTGTGTAATGAGACCCTGTACCAAATACATGCATTAAAAAAAAAAAAAAAAATTACCTCAAGTTAATTTGACATAGGGTAGTTTTGTGTACCCTTGTTAACAAGTTACAAGTTATAGAACTATAAGCCTGTTATATTTCAGCAACATATGCAAACAGTACTTGAGCCCACCATATAGGGACTGGGGAGATGGCTCAGTAGAATAAGTGCTTGCCTGGCAAGTGCAAGAGCCTGAGTTCAATCCCTGGTTCTGAGAAAAAAGAAAAAAAAAAAAAAAAAGAACCTGCCATATCACACATTTCTATCAAACTACAAATTGTAGACTATATAGCAGACTGAAATGAAATCTGTATGGGATTAACAGCAGAAGAAAAGATTAGTGAGGACCG
>NW_004524809.1:2807049-2809536 GCF_000260255.1 Octodon degus
AAAAAAAAAAAAAAAAAAAAAAAAAAAACATGAGAAAAGCCAAGGTATATCAAAATTGAATTAATTATAAAGCACTGGAAAAAATAGAAATTACACTGGTACTTTGGTTCATGAACTTAATTTGTTCCACAATTCTCAGTAAGATAGTCACAGTCATGTTTGTCACCTGATGCAGAGTTCACAAACAAATAATTTTGCCCAATGTTTCTGTCTGCAAACCAAATTGTTCACAAAGTGATCATGAACCAAAGTACCACTGTATTTTAAAATCATGTATTTGGTTTTGAATAGCATGTGTCTGATTTCATAACACACAGAGAATGCTTTTTTTTTTTTTCTTTTTAAGACAAGGTCTCACTACGTAGGTGAAGTGGGCCTTAAACTCATAGCTATCCTCCTGTCTCAACCTCCAGAGTGCTGGGATTTATAGGTGTGTGGCACCAAGCCCAGGTCCAGAGGACTCTTAAAACTCCAGAACAGTGACAAAAATAACAAGCAACTGGATTCAAAAGTTGATAAAGGAATAAACAGATGTGTCTGCACAGAAGATACAGGAGCAGCCAGGAGGCCCAGGAGCAAAGGCTCAGAATCACTGCCGCTCAGAAATGCAAATCACAAGTACAGGGCAGGGGCTGGAGAGATGGCTCAGTGGTCTAAAGCACCTACTTGAAACAAGCTTGGCAAAGCACAGGGACCTCGGTTCGATCCTCCAGCACCACATGCCAGCCAGCCCCGCCCTCTGGTGGACTGAGCTGGCCACACACACACACACACACACACACACACAATAAATAAATGTAATAAATAAAAATAAATTTAAAAAAAAACAAGTACAGGGCAGAACAAAACTGACTCCCACAGGGCTGGCCAGATAGCTCAGCAGATTAGATCACATGCTTAGGCAGACGCAGGGGCCAGGTGTTTGATCCCCAGCCTGCCATGCCAGTGGCACCCCTGGAGTGACAGTGTAGGCCTGCAATCCAGTGCTTGGGAGGCTGAAAAACAGGAAGGATTACTACAAATCCATCTGTGTAATGAGACGCTATAGACCCTGTACTAAATACATTTAAGGAAGGCAGGCAGGCAGGCAGACTGACTGACTCCCACAAATGAGACGATATTATTGGGGGAAAAGAAGTGTTGGTGAGGGGGAGGAGAAAGTGGAGGCTTTGTAAGCAAATTACTCACACGAATTAAATAAAGCTGGAAGCAACCCAAGTGTCCATCAACAGATAAATGAATGTATTGCTCAATTTGTTGCTGGGACAAAACACCAGACAACTACAACGTGAGGTAGAGAGATTTATTTTGGCCCACAGTTTCAGAATTTTCAGTTTATGATCAGTGGGCCAAAGGCAGAAACACAGTGGAAGGGCAGGGCAAAGAAAAGCTGCTCAACTAATGGACTCCAGGAAGGAAGAAGCATGAGAACTGAGATAGGGTCCCTTTGTTCACACCCCCACTGAAAGGTTCCTTCCTCTGGCATGAAAGAGAAATGGGAGAAAGTAAAGCAATCCTTTATTGTTTGGCATGGGAGGGCTGCCAAAGAGAGGCAAGATCTCTTGGGGAGGAGACAGGCGGGCAAAGAATTTATCAAAGGGGCTGGGGAGATGGATCAGTGGAGTAAGTGCTTCCCTGGCAAGTGCAAGGGCCTGAGTTCAATCTCTGGTTCCACAAAAAAAAAAAAAAAAAGTATGGACAAATATTACTCAATTTTAAAGGAAAAAGATTCCCCATATGCCACAACACGGATGAACCCACAGATACTGTGCTGTGTATAAAAACAAAAGTCACAAGAAAACAATTCACGTAAGTCCACTTATAGGAGGTAGCTAGAGTGATTAAACTCATAGAAAGTAGAATGGCAAGTGCAAGGAGTTGTGGGAGGAAAACTGAAGTTGGATATTTTTTTTTGAAGTTAGATTTTAAGGAGTACCAAGCTTCAGCTTTTTAGAGTTCTCAAGGTAAATGGTAATGATGGCTAAACAAATGCTGAAAACCAGGGACAATAGCACATGACTGTAATCTCAGTTAGTTAGATACTGAGGTGGGAAGATTGTGAGTTGAGACCAATCTGGGGAAATTACCAAGATCCTACCTCAAAAGAAAAAAGAATCACCATTTGCACTGAAGAATATAGGTACATTCAACAACAGCAGACTTCTCAGAAATAGTGAAAGCTAGAAGACAGTGAAGAAAGATCTTCAAAGTACTAAGTGAATAAAATTATTAGTCTAGAATTCTATACACAGTAAATATAACTTCTACCAATGAAGGTAAATTAAAGACTTCTTCAGAAATACAAGAGCTAAAAAGAGTTCAAGAAGCACTGAACAGAAATTGGCATCTGAGATGAACACACACTTCTCAGAGGATGAAATTAAAGAAGCAAAAAAATGCTCCACATCACTAGCCATCCACGAAATGCAAATTAAAACAACACTGAGATATCATTTCACCCCAGAAAGAATGGCTATCATAAAGAAA
>NW_004524809.1:2812031-2821360 GCF_000260255.1 Octodon degus
TGTGTGTGTGTGTGTGTGTGTGTGTGTGGCCAGCTCAGCCCACCAGGGGGCGGGGCTGGCTGGCATGTGGTGCTGGGGGATTGAACCATGGTTGCTTTGCTAAGCTTGTTCTAAGTAGGTGCTTTAGACCACTGAGCCATCTCACCAGCCCCCTTATTTACATTATTAAAGAAAATACCAAGAATTTTCAAGCATTCATATCTTCCAACATGCCAGTCTTCAAACAATTCATTGTACCTGTATTAACAGAATCTAGCTTCCATCATGCCTTCCACCAGAATCTTATTCTTTTTGTTTTGTTTTTTTGGTGGAACCAGGGATTGAACTCAGGCCCTTGCATTTGCCAGGCAAGCACTTACTTAATTGAGCTATGTCCCCGGCCCCTGTTATTTATTGTTTTCATAGAAAGAAATGCTAAGGTACAAACTATTTGAAACAAGTGTATCTTTCTCAATCACAGAATTTAACATCTTCCTGATTCCAGCCTGTGTTTTATTACACAGACAGTGGTTCCCAAACCTTTATGGAGGCTTTGTCTACAAAGGAAGTCCTCGAGATACAAGTATAACAGTTATAGATATATAATTTATCTACTTTTCAATGTCTCCAGGAACCCTGAAGTCACTTAGAAATAGTCTACAAGACAGCAAAGAATGTTCCTAGCTTGTAAAAATCTGAAATACGACCTTAGGTTTCAATGAATATTTGAGGGTGTCCCAAACTGGCAAAAGAACACTTCCCAAGTCTCCATAAGGAAAATTAATTTTTTAAGCAAGATGTCAAAGTAATAGCTGCAAAACAAAGTTTCAGGGTTAGATGTTCAAACAGGAAATGGAGGGCCTGCCAAATAGCTCAGTGGATTAAAGCGCCTGCAAGCAGGCTCAGATTCCGGGGGTTCAATTCCCTAGCCTGCAATGCTGCCCCATCTGCAGAGAGCACTGAGATGGCAATGGAGACTGGGCATAGTGATACATGCCTCTAATCCTAGCTTTTGGGAGGCTGTAAATAGGTGGATCACTACGAGCCCAATCTAGTAGTGAAACCCTGAAGACCCTTCCCTAAAATACAAAAAAAAGAAAGAAACAGCAAATGGAAAGCAGTATCTGATATTCCTCTATTAAAGTTCAAGCCTCACAGGGAATGTGGTAATAAGAATTAAACCTCTGTAATATAACACCATGATAGCAGAGAGATCACAGAATGGGAACCTTGCCCACTGGCTCTCCAAAGACATCAAATTAAACACAATCCACATTTAAGTCTTTTGATGTCACAGCAGAACTTACAACTCAACTTCATGAGAGACCTCTTGCCACTCTGAGATCAACAATTGCCCATAACATAACTCCTTAGCACAAAGTTACCAATTATTGGCACCAAGTCACTGTATTCTGTAAAATACAATCACGACAACAGGAAAATTGCAAGATTTAGTATTCACTAATGAAAACCATGGCAGGAAAAAGCATTCTTTCAGCATTTTCTTCCAGGTAAAACCACTAGATAATTTTCTACTTGATGACAAAAAATTTATCCAAATGGATATACTGGTTATATGCCCAAGAAATGGAAAACATGTTCAAAAGAACTTACATAAATGTTCAAAGCAACTTTTTTCTCCCCTGAGAGGGAGACTAAGTTCCCAGGTTAGAGTTAACCTCCTGGAGTTTTTATTTTTTAATTGTAAAGAGCAAAAAAAAAATCTTCAAAATAAGACAATAGGAGAACAGCAATGGCTAATACACTGCGTATCGTTATCTTCATTTAGAGTACAAGATATCAGCATTAACTGTCTAAACAATATTAGCACAAGCCTTTTTCAATGAACTAAGAAAAATCAGTAGTCTAACTTTTTTAGTGTATTTTATTTAGGGTCTCACGATGCGGCTCAGACTTGTAGTGATCCTCCTGTTTTTAGCCTCTTCAGCACTGGGATTATAGGTATGCACCACCGCCCGGACTCAGTGGCCAGCTCAGTGCACATGAGGCAGGGCCAGAGCAACATGTGGTTGCAGGGAATCGAACCCTGGTCCTTGCACTGCCTAAGCAGGCACTTAGTCCAATGAGCTATCTCGCCAGTCCTATAACTATCTTAACTATTTATTTATTGGTTTTTTTTTTTCTTTTTTGGTTATAGGGTCTCACTAAGCAGCTCAGACTTGTAGTGATCCTTCCATCTCAGTCTCCCTAGCCCTGGGATTATAGGCCACCATATCGGTTCGCCCAGTGTAGCAACATCGCTTGTGGTAGCAGGGATCACACTCAAGTCTTTCCACTTGCCAGGTAAGCACTTAGACCACTATTTTAGCTATCACCCCAGCACTTAACTATCTTTATTTATTTACTTTTTTGGTTTTTTGCTTTTCCCCTCTTTCTCCATTTCCCCATTCCAGTCTCTCTTTCCTTTTGAGGTTTCTTCCCATTTCACAACATTTATTAATACATTTTGGATCACATTTACTCCTTCAGCTTCTCACACTAGAGAGACAATACATTTACACATATGTATCTGGTTTATTTCACTTGTAAGTAAGGTCTTGAGTTACATCCATTTACCAATAAAAGGCTCCAATTTATCCTTCTTTCTGGCTTAGTACTCCGTTGTATAAAAAGACCACACCTTTTTGATCCATTCCTAAATTGATGGGTATCTGGGTTATTTCCAAGATTTAGCTATTAAAATTGTGTTGCTATAAACATACGTGCACATATATCACTGTACAATGTTTTTAATTCTTCTGAGAAGATACCCAGAAGGAGAATAGCTGGGTCAAATGGGTCTACCAATCCTGGTCAAATTTCTGGGCTTAAGTGATCCTCCTGCCTCAGCCTCTCTGTAGCTGAGATTATAAGTACATGCCACCACTCCTGGAAAAGCATTATTCTTAATAGACAAAAAGCAGAAACAACTCAAGTTACAAATGGAGAAATAAAATACATTATATCTATATGATGAAATATCATTCAGCCCTAAAAAAAGGAATGAAATACCAAGGCCGGAACAAGGGCTATTTATTGTATGATTCCATCAAAGCAGACAAACCTATAGGGACAAAAATCAGATTGATAGTTGCCAAAAGATGGAGGAAGGGACTGTTTAATGGGTACCAGAATTGTTTTAGGGTGTGACTAAGTGTTGTGGAGTTCAATAGTACTGATTGTACAGCATGGTAATGTCAGCTGGGAGTGGTGGTGCAAACCTATAATCACAGCACCCTGTGAGGGTAAAGCCAGAGGATCACAAGTTCAAACCTGAGAAACAAAATGTGTCTCAAATGTTAGAATAAGGAGCAGGAGAAGGAGGAAGAGGAAAAGGAAGAGGAGGAGGAGAAGGAGGAGGAGGAGGTGGAGAACGTGGAAAAGAAGGAGAAAATGGAGAAGATGACAACAACAGTAAGTTGTGAATGAGAAGGTAGGGAGATAGCTCAGTGGCATAAGCACCTACATTTGATCCCTGGTACCAAAAAAAAAAAAAAAAAAATTGTGAATGTACTAAAGCTACTGAACGGAAATTTTAAACAGTTAACAATACACTTCAGATAAATTTTATATTATATGAATTTTAGCTCACAAAAATCTATTTCCAAATGCTAGTTATCTAGTATTTGTATCTGCCACTTCTTCAAAAAAACTTTTGTTCATAAAAAAAAAATCATGTAAATCATTAAAATGGAATATACTGAGATTGTAGAGAAGATAAAACTACAAAGACATTACATAGTGATTCCAATGACTGGTGTGGGAAGTAAACACATGTGACTTTTTTTCCCCCTCAGAACTGGGGATTGAACCCAGAGCCTTTGTATGAGTTACATACCCATCCCTTTCTTTATTTTTATTTTTTTAATTTTCAAATCAGATCTTGTTACATTGCCTACTCCTGGTTCAAACTTGCTATCTTCCTGTCTTCCCCTCCCAGAGTGCTGCTGGGATCATAGGAATGTGCCACCATGGTCAGCAGAGACACAAATTTTAAGAGCTGAGAAACTATTCTGGAAGGTACTGTAATAAAGATATTAAAAATCCACCAAAACTACAGAACTTTAAAACACAATAAAAATAAGTAAATGAAGCACAAAGAATAAATCTAAATAAATTCAAATTCTTATGCAATCAGGAAGTACAGGAATCTCAGTAGAGAATGCAGAATGTAACAAAAGCACCTAAATCTTTACAACTACATGGAACCCCTCCAGAAGGTGATAGAAATAAGCACTGACCTAAGAAATGCTGAAAATTAGCAGAAGCTGTAAGACTAAAGGCAGAAAGAAGCACCTAAAAATTTGTTCTCTAGTTGAAGTACCCCCAAGCGCACAGAGGACAAAGCCTGTACAGGAGGAGGTAAATGAGTGATGGTTGGTGGGAGCCAGGTTTCTCACTGTAAAGTGGAAAGTTGCAAATAAGCAAAGTGGAGGTTAGAACAATCTATATGTAACAGAGCTGAAGATGTAATGAACTCAGGCCCAGCCCCATACAGGCATAAATATATATACAAGTATCTATGGGTATGTGGAGATGTGCACATTGACATGCACACAGGTATATTCTTGCTGTCAGCTGAGAGCCTAGAAGCAAAAACATTTCAGTGCCAATAAACACAACTAACTCCCAAATCTTAGCTTTGTATACCATTCTCTAGCAAAAGGAACCAGGTTTCCCTGGAGAATGAGTAATCATGGGACCAGAGCAAAATACACATAAGATGAGCCTTAAAGCACCTTAGATTGCAAAGAAGTAAAAAAGTAATCAAAAATATAAACCAATGACAAAAGTATAAACCAAAGGCTGATCAAAACATATAGTGTATTTAAAGTTTTTTAAAGTATTACTGTAAGACATTTTGCATGAAAGGCAGATTAATCTCCCTCAGAATCTTCCCTATCACTTCAAACACAGCCCTTATGCTTGCCATTTTCTACAGCAGTACTGAAAGCCATTTTTTGTGAGCACTTTTAGGATGTGTGATCGAAATGACAGAGCACCACTGTGGAGTGCCATCCAACAAGAAGACAGGTTTATAAGCACATGACTATGTGCCCTCATCTACCTTATTCACCTAGGGCCAGCCAGATAGCACAGTAGACTGAAGTGCCTGCTTAGGCAGATCACAGCGGCCGGGGTTCAATTCCAGGCTGTGCTGGGTCCCATCCCAGAGCTTGGGAGGCTGAAAACAGAATAAGTAGGAGTCAGATCTACGTAGTAAGACCCTGTAGACCCTGTCCTAAATATATATTTTTCTAAAGTAAGTATACCTTATTCATCTAATCAGGTATCTTATGACTTCTGGCTCTTCCCCAAAGTTAGTATCTCCAAGGAAGGGAAATGTTTTGAATTGATTCAGGGCATCAGGTAGCTCCAACAACCAGAGACACACAGGGAAAAGGGCTTCTAGAGCTGTTTCAGAAAGTGGCAAAAGTGACAGGATTAAATGTGTGAAGCAATTGGGTATATTTTGAGGGAAGATTAAATGGCAATGTGTCTTCTGCTATAATAGATTTTTAAATTTGATTCACCATATTTTTTACCCCATCTCATCCATCGAAAAGGACTACAGAAGCCAACTAAAAGAGCTCCCTGTAGCCAAATCTAAAATAACCCAACCAATAAAATTGACATAGATCCCACCCTTAAGTACACAGAGTGGAACTTGCCCCTCCTGTGTGGGCTATCCACAGTGACTCTCTTCCAAAGGGAACAGAATACAGAGGGAAAAGAAAAAGAAATGACCTTACAGAGGTAAAATTACACATACATGACCTCAAGCTAGGATCAATATAAATCCTTTCAAGATCTGCATCAGTTCAACCATGAAAATATCAGACAAATCCCAGCTAAAGAACATCCTACAAAACACTTGACCAGTAATCTTCAGAAGTTCCAAGAAAGCACTGAGAGGTCATCACAACCAAGAGGAGTTCAGTTACTAAACATAACAGGGGACTCCTGGGTGGGAGCCTGAAATAGGAAAGGTATATGGGGGGGGGGGGAGAAGGTGGAAATCTGAATAAAGTATGACTTAGTAATAATGTATACTTACTGGTTCATTAATTATGACAAATGGACCACTCTAATATATTACCAAAAGCGTAAAATGGTTATAGGGTAGACAGAAATTGTCAGTATTATCTTCATAATATTTCTGTAACTTCAATAGATAAAGAGTTTACTTTTTTAAATATAACATTTATGATGGACTACATACTGGTGTCTTTATTTAAGCGCTAGGTGTCAAGGCCAGGCATATAATTTGAGCACTCAGGAAGCTGAGGCAGGATGATTACTTTTGAGTTCAAGGCCAGGCTGGGCTACAAAATGAGTTCAAGCCCAGCCTTAACTGCATAGTGAAACTCTATCTCAAAAAAGACAAGTAAGTGCTAGATCTTAAACCCAGGAATTGGTGGGCAAACGCTGCACATTGAGCTACATCTCCAGGCCTTGAAACATTATTTAATGCATCTAGAGTACAAAAATGCATAAAATATTCTAGGCATTATAGCACATACCTTATAATTACAACACTCTGGGAGACTGAGGCAGGAGGATTGCAAGTTCAAGCCCAGCCTGAACAACTTAACAAAACCTTGTCTTAAAATGTAAATAAGTAAGTAAGTAAGTGCTAGGGATATAGCTCAGTGCAAAGACCCTTAGATTCAATTCTGAACCCTCTATTCGGGGGGGGGGGAATCTCTAAAATACAGTCTTTGTCCTTAAGAAACTTGTTGGCTCACTGTGAAGTAAGCAAATGCTCATGAAACAAGTGTAAAATACAAAAATAAGAAAACAAACAAATATAGATAAAAATATACTAGAAATATGAAGGTTTAGAATCTTCAGGGAAGGCTTCAATGAGGTAATAAAATTTGAGTTTGTACCTTAAAATTACTTCAGTGCACCAAAGTAGAAACAAGATAAACAAGCAAAGAACCATCAGAAAAATGAATTTAAAAAAAAAAAGAAAGAAATTTAAAACTTTATCCCTCAAAAGTGAGAAGTGAAATGGAAGTCATAGTACAATGTTCAAGTACTTTTAACAGTCGTGTGACAGAAATAATAGTTACATCACATACCCATTTAACTTACAAGCTGACCTCTGGTAAAAGTGACCAATGCTGAAGGACAAAAAAAGTGACAGCTGCTTAAGTACAGCCATAACAGGAAATGCCAAGACATGGAAAGACAGGAAGCAGGTGGCCAAGTTCTTTCCCATAACTTTCCAAGACAAGTGTTTGTCAGTTCAGTGAAGCAAAAATCTACATTCAAACCTGCAAACATTTACTGACCATGTTCTGTACAACATCCTTTATACTAGCTTAATATTCAACAATTCATCTACATGCCTTTATTAATGCAACAGAGGCTTAATGTAAAAATAGAATTTAATAACTCTACAGAAACAGAAACATGTGAGAATACTCCATCATCCCCAACTCTAATAGGGAGCAGGTAACTTTTAAAAAGCAAAATAACTTGAAGCCTTAGACATAATAATTTATTACTACATAATTTATTTCCCAGGCTTCTTCCTTTAGCAAAGTTCACTGCATCTTAGCCTTTAATATGCATAAAGCCTGTGTATGATTATATACATAAAAACATCCACACTATACTTTCTCAGCAACTTTGGGATTCCCAAATACAGTTACCCTCCTCTGTGATTTCTGCCAGGCATGAGTTTGAGGACCTAACTCTGGGATGAGGCTCATTCTGTGGTGGAAAGGCCAAATCCTATATGGAAAATACTTCCATAATTACATCTGAAGCTGCACAGGATCCCTCCAGATGAGGCGCTTTCAGTCACTAAAGGTGTACACAAAAGGTGAAAAAGCACTGAGAACATTTTAGAAAAGAGCTGAGTGAGGAGCTCCCTCAAACTCAGGGCCCACAGTAGGGAGACTTGTAAAGCCTGAGGGAGGAAGGCAACTAGTTGAAAGTAACAAAATAAAAAGGAACACAGGAAATACTGTAATCACTAGCTGTGGGGGAAGTACCCTGCCTGGGACACAGAGCAGCTCATTTCCACCTCAGACCTTCTTCTAGTTACTGTGTTTGCCAGGGAAGCTTTTCCGCCCTTCAGGCCACAGCTCAAACTACTTCTTCTCCAGTGAGGCTTCCTCAGTCACTAACCCTCTACCTATCCCTAGTCACTAACTTATCACATTTGGCTTGTTTTCTTTTCTTAAAAGTTCATATGAGCCGGAGAAATAGCTCAGTAGAATAAGCGTTTGTCTGGCAAGTGCAAGAGCCTGAGTTCAGTCTCTGGTTCTGCCAAAATAAAATTAAATAAATAAAAGTTCATATGAGAGATCACAAACCACTTCTATAAAAGGCCAGACTACTGGGCACAGTGACAAACATGAAGACTGCTGTCAAGTTCCAGGCTAGCTTGAGTTATAGTGGGTTCAAGGCCAACCTAGCTTCAGAGTGAGACCTTGTCTCAAAAAAAGAGAGGTCAGATTACTGCATCCAAGCCAAATCCAGGCTGTTTCATGTTTTTGAGTAGCTCTGATCTAAGAATGTCTTTACATATTTAAATGGCTAGGGAAAATGTTTTAAAAGAATATTTCATGACATGAAAATTAAATAAAATTCATTTCACTGCCAAAGTTTATTTGGAAAACAGATGTACCAGTTTACAAAACTAGCCCTGAAAGGATCTTGTCTCTCCACCTGTTTGTGGTGCCTCCTTCCTTCCCATACACAAAAAATAAAGCTTAGAGAGGGTAGCGGTCTTATCCGTCTTGTTCCCAAACTACAGCCCAGTACTTAAGAATTCTAGAACAAAGTGAGGGCTCAATAAATATTTCATGAGTAAATTAATAAGTGGCCGATAAATGTCACTCTGAGGAATTTAAACTTAAGTCCTCAGACATTATAGGTTTTATAATATGCATAAAAACCTTGCAAAAGTGGCAAAATATTCTAGTAGAGAGAACCACACAGCTTAATGTAATGATGGTCACCATCAAAGTGTAGACTACAAGGTCTTGTGATCAAAAAAGATTCTCTCAATCACTGCATGGTGGCACAGCAGGGTCAACTGATGGTGTTCCCAATTATTTTAAGATGCTAATACAGTACTGAGAAATCTCATTTCCTATACCTAGTACACAGCACCAATATCATGTTAAATATTAATAAATGCTCACAATTTCAACACATCTAGATCATATCCTAATGAATTTCCAGTATGTAAATCTTTCCTATGCTGCTGATCAACAATCTATTCTATAAGCAGCTGAAAATTTTTTAGAAATTAAAAGGTTACCACCCACAGATGAAAAGCAGCTTTTTAATCTTTTTATGCTAGCCAGAGAGTGGGTGTGTGATTT
>NW_004524809.1:2821500-2824936 GCF_000260255.1 Octodon degus
ACAAGGGTTAGGTTTAACCAATTGTTTCCCCAAAATCTAAAATACTGAATAGAAGGCGTAAACAAATCAAGGTTTTGTTTACCTTAAAGGTGTACCTTTTTTTTTTTTTTGACTTAGGTTATCAGCAATGAACTAATTTAGGAATTCGGACCTCAGAGAGATGCTTACAGCATAGGTGCGTTTGACAAGTATCGAACTCTCAGCAACCATTTTGGATGGGGGGTCGTCTTTTTCTCTATGGCACCCTGCGAAAAATAGCGTGGGTCTTCTGAGACCAGTGTGTAATGTGTCAGCACAGCCTGGCCATTAGCTCCAGATTTCACCTGAAGGGCCCTCAGAGTGCTACTGAGGACCGGGTCCAGGGCCAGCGCTGCACACAACTTTGCTGTCGGATTCCGGCCTTTCCTTTCCAGTTAGCGTGTCTTCACGTTTACAGAGGGGTGACCACGGCCCCGCGGCCCGATCTACGGAGCCGCATTCAGGTCCTCACAGGACAAAGCTCTCCGCTCCACTCCGGCGCAACACCAACTTCAGAAACAAAACAGGAGGTGCAAAACTGGTTTCAGGTGGCAACGGCCTAATCCTGTGGCCAACTTTTGGGGACGCAAAGGCTCGCAGAACTTCAAACCCCACTCGGAGCCAAACCCGAACAGCCCCCGGGCTAGGCCCTGCTCCGCCGCCAGCCCCTCCCTCAGCTCGGCCCAGGCCCCTTCAGAGGACGAGCGTACAGGGAAATGGGGTGCGGAGAAATGGGATGCAGGGGAAGGAGTGCAGGTGAAGTGATGCGGGGAGGGAAAGGGGGTACAGGAAGAATAACGGTGCGGGGAGGGAAAGTTGGTTCGGGGGATGGGGGCTTGTTGCAAAAGAGAAAGAGGGTGCGGGGAACGGGAGTGCGAGAGAAAGGGGTGCGGGTAAGGAAAGGGATGCGGGAAAAAGGATGGGATGGGAGGAAATGTGCAAAAAGAAAGCGGGTACAGGTGCCGGCGCAGCGAGAGGAAGGGGTCAGGGAACGAGGGGGTGCGAGGTCTTGGGGAGGGGACGCCGCGGTCTCAGTGACAGCGGTGACACAGCGGCCGGCAGACACAGGAGACGCGGGTTGGGCCAAACCAGGCCGAGAGCCGAGGCCGGGCCGCCGCCGCACCCCCGCAAGCAGCCCTGACAGGCCCACCCCCACTCAACCCCTCCAGCCGCTCACCAGGCTCCTACCGTGGGCGGGGACGCGCACTCACCGGCAGGCAACGGAGGGCAGCCGCTGTCCCGCAGCGCCGTCGCATGAGCTCGGGGCCCAGCTCCTGCGCCGGCCGCCGCACCGAGTCCATCCCCGTGCCCTCCCGGCCCTGCCCCCGCCGCCTCAGCCCCCGCCGCCTCGGCCCCGCGCGAGGAGCGGGAGCGAGACCGCGCGCGCCCCCGCCGCCTACAGCCTCCACCCCCGCCGACGGCGCATGCGCGAGGCGGTGCGTCGTTGCGCAACACGCCGCCAGGGGTGGGGATAGGCCACGGCCGTTGGTCCCGCCCACCCGCGCAAGCGCCGAGCGGATAGCAGGAGGACTAGGACGGTTATACCCGGACCGCCGAGTGGAGAGCAACGCGCTGCAGGGAATCACGGCTGAGGCTGCACTTGCGCGCCAGTTGTGGGCGAGGAGGCCGACCGTGACGCCTTTGTGTCGCTTCTGGAGTCTTTGTCTTCGCTCTAAGGGGTACCGGTGGCAGCCTCCTGTGGTTTGAGAGGTGAGGGGCAAGGGAGCCTTCCAAGTGTGACCGAGTTAAATTTGTAATTTCTGATTGCTCCTCCGGGAGGCGCACGGTGCCGGGCAAGCTTTGAGGGGGATTAGTGGAGGATGGAGGGGCTGCCATTCTAGAGGCTGTCTGGAGAAGGCAGCCTGTAGGCTTGCGACCTCACCTAAGGCAAGGGTGAGGTCGCAAGCGCAGGAAGTCCGAAGCAGGTGAAGTAAGGGTTTCCCGACCCGTCAAAGGGTCTTTGGTGAAGTTACTGGAGATTACTCAGCAGTGTAAAGAGGGACGGGGTTTCACCGTAGAGGCAGGTCCTGGCTGAGTGACTAAACGATGCAGAAGGGTGGAGATAGGGGATGAAGGACCAGGGCTTGGTGAGTTGGTGGGGCTGGAGAAGGAGCTGGTGGCAGGGCTGGCTCAGGTGGGAGGTGGTGGGAAGTGCATTTATAGGTCCAGGAGAATCGGAGACCCCACAGAAAAGGGACTCAGGGTAGATGATAAACATAAACATAAAAGATAAAACAACACCTTTAGAAGAAAAAGCCTTTGTGATCTTGGGCAAAGATCTCTCGGGACACAAGCATGAACCATGAATGAAATTATTTGTAAACTGAGCTTTATCAAAATTAAAAACTGGACCAGCGAGATAGCCTAGTGAACCAAGCGCCTGCTTAGGCAAGTGCTCAAGAACCAGGGTTCAATCCCCCTGACCATATGCTGCGTCGGGCCCATCCTGAGGGCGCTAAACCATTTGCAGAGTCTGGGCGTGGTGGTGTACGCCTGTAATCCCAGCGCTAGAGAAGCTGAAAACAGGAGGATCACTATGAGTCTGAACTGCATAGTGAGACCCTGTACAAAATACATAATTTTTTTTAAATTAAAAACTGCTAGTCTTTGAAAGACACTATGAAGAAAATTGCAGATGGCAAGAAGAGTTTGCAATAGAAAATAGTTGTTGGAGGCCACCTTGGTCTACATAGTGAGTTCAAGGCCAGCCTGGACTATATAGCAAGACTCAGTCTTTAAAAAAAAAAAACAAAACACAAAAAACAGGGCCACGGAGATAGCTCAGTAGAATAAGTGCTTGCCTGGCAAGCACAGGGTCCTGAGTTCAATCCCTGGTACCAAAAAAAAAACAAAACTGTCTATATAAAGAACTTTGGTTTTTGTTTGTTTCTTTTTGCGGGACCAAGAATTGAACTCAGGCCCTATGTGCTTGCCAGTGAAGTGCTTATTCTACTGAGCTGTCTCCCCGGCCCCAGAACTTTGAATCAAACCCTGGCTCTCACACATGTGAAGATAGCAGCTCCACCATGGAGCTTTGCTCCAGTCCTTAAAGAATTCATAACTGAGTAAGACCACTCAATGAAACAGTACGCCAACGGTTTTAGTAAATGCTTCATAAAGTGTGTAAAGGGCCAGTAAGCAAAAAAATGCTCAACCCGCCGGGGAGATGGCTCAGTGGAATAAGCGCTTCCCTGGCAAGCGCAAGGGCCTGAGTTCAATCCTCGGTTCCGCAAAAAATAAAAAAAAATAAAAAGAAATTGCATTGGGGGCTGGTGAGATGGCTCAGTGGTCTAAAGCACCTACTTGGAACAAGCTTGGCAAAACACAGGGACCATGGTTCGATCCCCCAGCACCACATGCCAGCCAGCCCCGCCCCCAGGTGGGCTGAGCTGGCCACACACACACACACACACACACA
>NW_004524809.1:2826051-2828447 GCF_000260255.1 Octodon degus
ATTGGCCACCCCAGCTCCTGACTCCCTCTGTCTATGGATTCAGGGCAGGGTCATCCAGAGCACTCAGTTGTCTTGCTGAGATGCTGCTGCATTCCAGCTAGGAATCTTAGACCAAAAAGCCACTGATTGTCCTTCCAGGAATAATTAGCAACCCAAGTGCACTGCTTACAGTCCTACCCACTCCCTGCTGGCTTTCACAGTTACCCTTCAGAGATATCCAGAAAGGGACCATCATGTAGTGACTGTCTAGCTTCACTGAATGTCTGAACCATTGGAATCAGGCAGTAAAGTAGGCTTTTTATGCCTTCAGGGCCACTGTAAGCTGCCCAGGGTCACCCACCCCTCTTCAGCTTGGTGATAGCATACTATGAATATGTGCTGTTTCGAGCCCATAGGTCAGGTAAGTTCAGTGACAGTCTCAAGTCACACAGTGGCCTGTGGCCTAGTGTTCAGGGTCTGTCAAGGCCAAGCACACCCAGAACTGTCTCCCAAGACAAAACCTATCCACTGTGGAAGGCAGAACTTTGCTGCACAATCCTAAGGGTGTGCATTGTGATTCTAGGCAGCATCTATCAGCCAGGTTCACTGTACACCTGCCACTTTTCAGAGCTTGGGCCCCAGGGGTTTCTCTCTGGGCAGGTAAGGAGATTGCAGATGCTTATCACCTTTGTGAGGTCAAGCTTGTGATCAGAAGCTCCCCATATGCTTCAGTATGGCTAGGAGCACCCAGCTGATTCCTTTATAGTTTGGTTAAAATATTCCAAAGTAGTTCACTCCTCAGTCTTCCTCTTTTGGCCAGAAAGATGAGGAATGCCACCACACACTTAGCCAAACAAAGGGATTGCCCTGGCAATTAGCTTTGCATTGTGTTTTTCCTGCTGCTTCCTGGTACTCAAGCTGGGGCATGCACCTTGTCCTGGAGGAGGTGTGGCAGCTCTTTAAGCCATCCCGGAGCTTGTGTGGTGTGTAGCAGAAGATGCCATTATAGGGCCGACCAAATAGCTCAGCAGCCTAAAGTGCAAGCTTAAGCAGAGCGCATGGCCAGGATTCGGTCCCCTGCATGCTGTGCCAGCCCCAGCCCAGGGTGCGTGGAGATAGCACTTGAGACTGGGGGTGGTGGCAGGCACCTATAATCCCAATGCTTGGAAGGCTGAAAACAGGAGAATCACTACAAGTCTGATCTGTATAGTGAGACCCTGTACCAAATACATTTTTAAAAATGCAGTTGTTGTTGAGGAGCTCCCAACAGAAACAGACCTCACAGAGAGAGAGTACAGTTAGAGTACAGCAAGGTCAGCCACATAGTTAAGGTTCTGAAGAAACTGCAAAAGAAGGTCAAGAGCCTCTCAGACTCGAGCCTCATGGTAAAGAGCACCAATGAGGGCAACTTCATGCCTCTGAAGCACATGGTGGAAGAGAGGCAGACAGAACTCCCCAAGTACATCCACAGCATCACCATCTTCAGCACCATGCAGAAGCAGAACCAGAATGAGATCAATGGCGTCAAGGCAAAGGTAGCCATGCTGGAGGAATTGGGGACAGGAAGGACCTGAAGGCCATGGTGCAGGTGATGCAGAGATTGGCCAAGCCCCAGAATGAGGACCTGGCAGTCCTGTGAAGCTCCCTGCAGGCTGTGAAGACGAAGGTCTGCAGTAAGGTGTGAGAGCTGGTAAGGCTGAAGTGCATGCAGCAGACCTGCAAGGAGGCTGAGCGCCTCTCCCTGCAGACCATCACGAAGAACCTGTATCACTCAAAGGAGGCTGTCTTGCACCTCTCTGATGAGGCCAGGAGGTTTGTACCATGTGATTCTCCTGCCTTGTCCTTCTGCCTTTTTTGTTGTTGAGACAGGGTCTTAGTAATGTAGTACAAAGTGGCCTTGAACTCACAGTGATACTCCTGCCTCAGCCTCCAAAGAGCTGCAGTTAAACACATGTGCCACCACACTCACATGCCTCAGCCCTTTGAACAGCTGGGATTGTAGGCATGTGGCACCACCCATAGCTTACCTGGAGATTCTGTTCCACTCATCCAGAGCAGACAGGGTTCCAACAAGCAGAGAGCCAAGAGTTAGGTTTTTGGGGGGGTTTTTTTGGTGAAACCGGGAATTGAACTCAGGCCCTTGCACTTGCCAGGGAAGCACTTATTCTCCTGAGCCATCTCCCCAACCCTCTAGAGAGGTCTTGAAGGGCAGATGTAAAATCCAGAAAGCAGGCTGGGCTTCCCAAACAAAGCCAAGGCTGGCCATTGTCTTTTTACTTTGTTGGTAATTTCTTTTGACATGGAAAAACTTCTCAGTAAGAGCAGGTCCCAGTTGTTAATTCTTTCAGGTGTGTCCCATGTGATTTGATTTTTGTTCATGAACTCTTTGCCTACCCCTATGTCTTCAAGAGTTCCTC
>NW_004524809.1:2828570-2829956 GCF_000260255.1 Octodon degus
TTGCGACCCTTTTGAGGGTGGTGGTGCCCCGCCACTCAAGACTTCTACTGATATAATCAGGCCCAACCAGCTAATGTAGGATATTCTCCCTTACTAAAGTCAGGTCCAGATGCCTGCATAGATACCTTCATAGCAGCACTGAGATTTGACTTCGCTTTTGCCTGCTTGAACTTGAAGGGCCTTCTGCACTTCAGGCAGATGCTGCACTGCTGAGCCACACCCCAGCCCTTGACTTGTGCTTGCATTATTGGAGACTATACCTAAGTTGACACCTTAAAAAGATCATCAAGGGGCCGGGGAGATAGCTCAGTTGAATAAGCGCTTGCCTGGCAAGTGCAAGGGCCTGAGTTTAATCTCTGGTTCCGGAAAAAAAAAAAAAGATCATCACATAAATATTACCTGACAGAATAGAAACATATCTATTCTAGCAAAGTAGTATGAGGGGACCGATAGTTCAAACTATTAAGGAAGTTGAGGCAGGAGGATCACTTGAGCCAAGTAGTATAGGGCAAGTCCACAAATATAGTGAGACCTTTTTTCTTAAAAAAAAAAAAAAAAAAGAAAAAAATAGGGGCCAGCCAAATAGCTCAGTGGATTAAAGTGCCTGCAAGTAGGCAAAGGGGCCAGGGGTTCAATCCCCGGGCCTGCTGTGCCAGCCCTGCCCCGGGGCATGCTGAGACTGACAATTGAGACTGGGCATGGTGGCACACACCTGTAATCCCAGCTCTTGAGAAACTGTAAACAGGTACATCACTAAGAGTCCAGCCTAGTAGTAAGACCCTGAACACCCTGTAGACCCTTCCCTAAAATAAAAATTAATTAATTAAAAAATAAAAAAAATAGGGATGGGGAAGAAGAAAGAAAATGCATATCTGCATTTAGACTTGTGCAAGAACAGTATCAAAAAACAGAAACCATGGGGCCTGGCCCTAGCTCAGGCCTTTAAGTGGCTGCTTCCACAAAGCTGTCAGCCTCAGGTTGCTGGAGTTCGAACCTCACACCTCTCCCGCTGGCCAAAAGTGCCCTGAAGGCATTCGAGCAACAACAACAACAAAAAAAAACAGAAACCAAAAGAAAAAATTTAGGTACATATCAATAGATAAGTTCATGTCATGGAATACTACTTGTCAGTGAAAAGGGATTGTCTACCAATACACTCAGCCACATGGGCAAATCTCAGAGTCATACTGAGCAACAAGTGAAAACCAAGAGTACATGTTGCCTTGTACAACTTATGTAAAATTACCGGAAATGCAAATTGATCTGTAATAACAGATCAATGGTTGTCTGTGACCAGATTTGGAGGAGAGACAAAGGGACATAAAGACTTTGGGGACAGTAAGAAAGATCTGAATCTTGATGCTGGCCATGTTTCTGTGAGTGTGC
>NW_004524809.1:2831562-2832242 GCF_000260255.1 Octodon degus
AGGCAGGAGGATCACAAGTTCTAGCCCAGCCTAGGAGATTTAGCAACTTAGCAAGACTAAGTAAAATAATAATAATAATCCAGTACTGCAAATAAATAAATAATAAATACACCTAAACCATAGTTGGACAGCACTGGCTCAATGATTAACCAAAAGAAACCATATGTAAGGAAATGAACGTATATGTTCTGTAATAACATTTTTACAACAGTCAAAAACTAGAAATACAAATATTCATAAATTGGTGAGTGGGTAACTATGTCCATGGAAAAGAACATATTAAAACAAACAACTATTTGAGCCAGATGTGGTGGTACATCCTTGTAATTCCAGCAGTCTGGGAGGCTGAGGCAGGAGAATTGCAAGTTCAAGTTCAACTTGGGCAATTTAGCAACTTAGTGAGATACTGTCTCAAAATAGAAACTAAATAAGGATTGGGCGTGTACTTTAGTACCTGGGTTGAATCCTCAGTACTACAAAAAAAAAAAAAAAGAAAAAGAACTTCTATAATATTTATTGACTAAATTGACTAATCTCAAAATACTTACAGAGCAGGGGCTGGTGAGATGGCTCAGTTGTCTAAACCGCCTACTTAGAACAAGCTTAGCAAAGCACAGGGACTGCGGTTCAATCCCCCAGCACCACATGCCAGCCAGCCCCGCCCCCTGGTGGGCTGAGCT
>NW_004524809.1:2839345-2840043 GCF_000260255.1 Octodon degus
GATTTGTTCTAATAGCGTTTGTAAATAGGATATCATGTCCGCATCTTGTACACCAGTCAACCACTAGGAATAATGTTTGTGCCAGGGAGATGGCTCAGTAGGATAAGCGCTTGACGGGCAAGTGCAAGGACCTGAGTTCAATCCCCGGTTCCACCAAAAAAAAAAAAAAAAAAAAGAATGTTTGCAATGTGTAATTATTGAAACTGTCTTACCAATTTGATTTAAAACTGTCTCATTCCTATTTGTTTCTCAATAAAATTATGGGAAAAGATAAAAATTAAGAAAATAAAACCATCAAGAATATTGACTGTTCTGCATGTCACATATAAACTTATATTTTATGGTGTACAACTTCATAAAGGTCCTAAGAAATTATCATATGTAAATACTAATGCTGTCGTTAAAACAACAATAAAACTCTGTTGCTCAGTTTCAAAAAAAATTGAGTATTAAAAAAATTAAAAATAAATAAAAAAAGATCTGGTGACCAGAGTTTACAAGACAGGTGACACTGTTAAGCCCCAACCTCCATGTCCTGTTAACTCTGGTCACCAGATCTTTCCGTGTGCTCTGGGCTACCAAAGAGAGGCAGCAGGGACCTGCTGGCAGCACACAGAAAGCTTCATGTGAATATCCACAGCAGCCTTGTGAGCAGGAGTTGACATATGGAAACAGTGGCCATCTACACTACCTGGTGA
>NW_004524809.1:2840348-2843353 GCF_000260255.1 Octodon degus
CTGTGTTCAACATCATCTTTGTGTGTCGGTGAGTTGTGTTTCATAATCAGCCCCACAAGGAAAAGGCTCCATGGGGAGGAGAGGACAACTTCCCAACAAGGGTTTTCAAGGGCTGTATCATTTTCATCTTCTCTTTGTTTGAGTCCTGACTTGGAAAGGAGAGAAGGAAGGAAGGAGGGGAAGGAAGGAAGAAGGAACAGAGGGAAGCAGGGAAGAAGGGACAGAGGGAAGGCGCGAGGGAGGGAGAGAAGGGAGAGAGAAAGGAAAGGAGGGAAAGAGGAAAGATGGAAGGAAATAAGGAAGGACGGAAGCAAGGAAGCAAGCAAGCTAGCTAGCTCTGCCCTGCACGCCAGCGTCAGATCCTTCAGACTAGCTGCCTGGATGTCATCTTTGGAGCCACTAGCCACTTGGAAGCCACTTAATCTATAGAATAGCAGCAAATCAGAGGATTCCTAGAGGTTGCCCTCTACCAAGGGAGATACAGGCTGTGGCTGTGACTCTGCTCTGTAGATACCATCTACATGTGCCAGGTGAGCTGCCTGGTGTGGGGACTGGTGGCTGGGGAAAGAGAGGGACAGCCAGGCAAAGGATGGTGAGGATGGAAGGCAGTGAAGAGACACAAAGGTGGCCTAAAGGTGCCCTGATGCCTGCACCCAAGGCTGACGGCTGCTGTCACAGCAAACCAGCCCTCGGTCCTGCGGGCCAAGGACACTGTGTGGAGACGCTGGTCAGTGTGCTGGCATGAGCCCCACCTCGCTGTGCTTCCTGCATTCTCACCAGGAGTAAGCCAGCCTTTTCCTAGCCTGAGGTTAAAAGGTACCTTTACATTTTTACCAACATATTTTATAAGTCTGTCTACAAACTTTCTGCTTCAAACACCCACTTGATGTAGGAGCTCACAAGCAATTCGGTTGAAGTGGGGAACATGTTTGTCACAGTCCTTTGCTTTAAGGCATGCAGTTTTCCTGCTTTAACTTCCCTGAAATTGTGATTAGCCACACCATCGAAGGATCCGTTGCACACTCCTCTATCTCTTCCTAGTGAGATGGTGTGTGGTTCCATCAGCAATGTCTTGGCTTTGGTGAAAGTGGCCACTTCCTCCAGTCATGACCTGACTCATGCTGTCCCTCCTGTGGGCTCTGGCTGCATATGTTGGGTGGCTTGTCCCCATCCCGCACCCCTGTCACCTGTCAGCAGAGAGCCCATGACTCGCTTCTTGTCTCTGCAGGCTTGTCTCTCGCCCATGGACCGCGGCCAGCCCTCCCACCCTTGGTGCTCTAAGTAGAGAAGGACGAGTAGAGCCGCCCTCCCTGGCCTTCTGCTGCAGGTGCTTAGTTGGGTGGCTGTTCCGGAGCTCCCCTGGGTCTCTGTCCGGCTCCAGGCCCTTCCTGGTGTGGCTCACAAGTATTGGTGTCTCTGGGAACACCAGGGAGGGAGCATCCCTCACCCTGCTAGGGACAGCCATAGTGACTTTGTTGCCTCCGAGGTAGGAAGCCCCCATTCCACAACCCAGGAGGGCCATCCCAGCATGGCCACTCTGTCGTCCTCCACAGCCTCTCCATAGATAAGAACTCCGTCTGTCATCTCTCAGGACACACTGAGTCTCATAGCTTGGTCCCTGTCCTCCAAGATGGTCAGTGCCACCTAGCAACACATGTGCTCGGGCAGCATGGGCGACATCAAGAGTAACCGGGAACTCTACATCCAGTACCGGGCCACAGCTCCTGAGCTGCTGGCTCACATCTCTAAGCTCCTCACCCTCTGCCGCCACTCAGGCGTTGCTATGCCCAAAGGCATTATAAACATCTTCGAGTTTACATGGGCAGAGCTCATTGCTGATGCCGTGGTACCCACTGGGTCCAGCATCCCAGGCCCAGAGGTCAGCTTCGGAGCCCCACTGGTGGTACAAGCGGAGTCCACCACAGTGCTGACCCAAACAAAGCTGCCTCAGCCTACAAAACTAGCGCCTACAGGGCCCACCATCACCAGGGCAGCCCGGAACTCAGTGACACCTGCCCGCCAGGCACCTGCAGGGCAGGAGGTGCTGCACAGGTTCCAGCAGCAGTCGGTGCGCCTGCTGACTGAGCTGCTTCGCCTGAAGGAGGCTGCATCCGGTAAGGTGCCTCACTGAGCTCCTCACTTCTGGTCAGATGAGTACAGGGTAAAAATCCCTCAATTGGGGCTCATAACTCTGCAGTGCCCCCAAACCAGTCCTTTCCAAATGCCAATGCGACACCGCGGCAGGTGTTGATGGGCTCCAGTCACAACCCAGTTGCCCTGAGAACTGTGTGCAGGTGTGCAGGTGTGTAGGAAATGCCAGCCAAACTCATACACAGACCCACAGGCCATGTTACTTTCCCATGCATCTGCTTGTATTCCTAACTCTAAACAAGTCCCAAACCCAAGATGTTTTTGGTCTCCTGGCATTTGGATAAGGGGTTCTGACCCTGGTTATAACCAGTACACACTTCCAAGGGTCATGGGTGGGTTTAGGAAGTGACCTTCCCTCTGCCTCTGCCACTCCTCCTGTCCTCCCACCATCCTTGCTATTGCCCCAGATCTGTGGCAGGAACAAGAGACAGACCCATGGGACCAGGGTTGACATGTGGGGTCTGTGCAGTACAGATGGTCGCACCACAAATGGGCTCCACAAGGGTCTGCAATGCAGAGGGTTGGTGGCAGTGGTTAGACAGTGTCTAGGTAGCCAGAGCCAGAGGAGTCTGGAACTTGAGGCCTCCACTGAGGGCGTCCTGAGATGAGGCTGGCACCTTATGTGGCATCAGTAATCATGGTCAATGCCACGTTTGTGGAGAGAACGGGAGGCAGTGGGGACAGCAGAGCCCTGGCGCCCAGCTCTCAACTCCAGAGCCCCTCCCTCCCAGGACCCACACTCATCTCAGGAGCTGAGCTTCTCTCTCTTACCTCCTGAGCTGTTGGCAAAGGTCTGGACATGCCCAGCACACAGGGAGGAAGTGCATTTCCTCTGACCACCCTCTTGCAGGTGT
>NW_004524809.1:2843893-2853705 GCF_000260255.1 Octodon degus
GGACACATTGGCATGCCAAGACATTGGAGAGGTGAGAAGGGCCAGGCAGCGCAGCTTGCATACCATACACAGAAGTGAGCAGGGAGACTGGCCCTTAACAGAGTTCAGTAGTATGCCGGGGGATGGTGTGCAAAACACGACCGTAAATGTGTATAGAGGGCCAGGAGACTTCGGCCCCACAGTGCCTGTCACACCACCTCCTTCCTGTTTTTACACAGTGCCTGTGTATGTAAGCACCGGGGAATGAGTCCCTCTCTTAGCAGATGTCACATATGCAGCCATAACATCAGCTGTCTCCATGCATCAGGGCCTCAGCCTTATTCATCTTGTAACGGGTCTGCACAGGGCCCAGCATCTCCTCTTGTTCCCAGCGTGGTCCCAGGACCACCCTGAACTCTCCTCATCTATGGGTTTGTCTTGGATTCCACGTGCGTAAGATCACACAGTGTTCCTCTTGGGTATCTGGTTTACTCCAGTTAGCACAGTGCTCCCCAGGCCTTTCCATGTCTCCATAAATGATAGGATTTCCTTCTTTTAAAGAGCTCAGTAATATCCCGCTATAGCTATGGACCATATTTTCTTTCATCTGCTGTCAGATGCTGAGATTGGTTCACAGTCTTGTGAACAGGGCTGTGGAGGAGTAGGGGTGTAGATATCTTTTCTGCACAATGAGTTCCCCTCCTTCAGATCTGCATTGATTGGCGGAGCCAGTGTAGTTCTGTCCTCAGGCTCTGGGAGGACCGTCCATATGGCTCCTGCACAGCCCCACGACAGCACAGCAGGGCTCCCTTTTCCTAACTTTCTGGCTAGCCAGCCCTTGCCCTGTTTCTGCTGAGTGCTCTCCAGACGTGAGGCCATATTTCACTGTGCTCTGGGTCCCTGCTTTCTGGTGATTCACAACACTGAACACTTCCCTCAAACACCTGCTGACCATTTGTACGTCTTCTTTTGACAAGTATCTATTCAGGTTCTTGGCCCATTTTTCAAACTATTTATTTATTTTTTATTTTTGAGATGTGACCTGGCTGTGTAGCCCAGGCTGAACTTAACTCACTATGTAGCCCTGGCTATCCTTGAACTTGCTTCAAGCCTCCAAGCTTCCCAAATGCTTGGATTTACAGACATATCCCACCGTGCCCACCTCCCCATTTTTTAAAACCAGTTTTTCCCAGTAATGTTTTATAGCTTAAGATGGGTAGATGCTCGAGTGTTTGTTTTGAATGCTTACAAGTACCTACTGTTAGGAGGTTTTATAGCGAAACAGTAAGTTTTCTATCCATAGACACTCATCCTCACCTATAAATTCAGCCCTCACAGCCTTTCTCTCTGCCCACCTTCAGTCCCTTTACCAGGCTCTCCTCTGTGTTCAGAGATCAAATGCCCAATAGTAAGTTCATCCAGTACAAAGAAACTGAATGATGAAATAGGGACTTAGCAAGACCTTGTCTCAAAAAGGAAAAGCAAAGCAAAGAAAAAAGAAAAGAGGATATTGCTCTTTGTGACAGTTCTAGGTTCAAACCTTACTACCAAAAACAAAGAGATAGAAAACTAGCCACTAGCTAGACTGAAACAAAATGTCCAGAAAACAAACCAACTTGCCATATCTGGCATAAGACTGTGTTTCACTTTGCAATTTTTTTGCAGGCTCCTGTTCTTGTGCATGCATCTGGAGCTTATGTTTTGTCCCTCAGTTTCCTGTATGTGACAGACTATGGTTGCTTCGAGCAGGCTCTGCACCTCCTTGAGGTGCTCCTCTCTCTCATTGATGCCCCTTCCATGCCTGATACTCCTCATAGCTGGGCTAGCGCAGTGTGGCCTCTGGGCTCCAGCCTTGGTTATGGGATCGTTTCTCATTTCCTGGGAGGGATCATGGGGTGAAGTTCTCAGTCTGGGTGTAGCTTTTCTTACCAAACAATGCTTTCTGTGCGGATTCTGTGCACTGTTGGAACAAGTGGGTTCTGTTCCAGCATCACTAGATTCTTGTTAGCCTTTTCACATTTTTTTTTTTAAAATTTAGTACAGGGTCTATAGGCTCTCACTAAGGAGATCAGACTCCTAGGGATTCTCCTGTTTTCAGCCTCCGAAGCATTGGGATTACAGGTGCGCACCACCACACCCAGTCTCAACCACTGTCTCAGCGTGCCCTGCGGGCAGGGCTGGCACAGCACACTGGGGATCAAACCCTGGCTGCTGTGTTCCACCTAAGCAGGCACTTTAGTCCGCTGAGCTATCAGGCTGGTCCAGCCTTTTCAATTTTGCTGGATTAAATGGCACTAGGAGGCCTTTTGACTTCTTTGCCCAGGTCCTGGCAAAGATGACCCCCCTTGTTTTATCATTCAAGGTGGAGTTTATGCTTAGGTTTGTTAGCTCTCTGTCACTGTGAGAAATACTGAGATAAATCCACTTTAAGAGAAGAGAGACTTGTTTGGGATTGGATCCCTTGGCTCTTGTTTCTAGGCTTTTGATGGGTTGAGCACCAAGGTGGGGGCCTGGGAAACAGATAGAGAGCAGGGTCAGGACTCAGACCTCCCAGCAGCACTGCAGGAAGAGGCGGCTTTGGGGGACCTTGAGACCCAGTCTGGAACATCAGAGTTGGTCCACCTGACATTTTCCTCTGTGAACATGAGTGGTAATGAGTTGCTGAACATCACCCAGCCCAACTAGGGATGTGGCCATGCTGGAGGAAGAACAGGGCCTGACTCAGTGGGGTTCATATAAGCATTGGGGTTTTCCACTAGCAAGGATGTTGGGAAGTCTAAATTCTCTTTTGTTTTTGTTTTGGGAACTAAGGATCAAACCTAAGGGCACTCTACCACTGAACTGCGAGCCTCATTTATTTACTTGTTTATTTATTCAGAGAAAAGCTCTTGCTAAATTGCCCAGGCTAGGCATAGCTGGAATTTTCCATCCTCCTGCCTCAGCCTCCAGAGTAGCTGGAGTTACACAGGTGTGCGGCACCGTGCTCGGCTCTGAACCTGAATCTTCAGTGGTTAGATGTTGCCCGGGTGGTGCAGCTCTTCAGGAGAGTGACACATTCTTGGAGGAGATCTGCTTCTGTGGTTGATAAGGAGAACAGACGAGCCTACGTTTCCTCCTTACTGGCCCAGGGTTTACACCAACAGCAGGTGCAGCCCTCACATTGCTCTTACCATATGGCTGCTGTGTGTCTGCTGTTGCTCCCAGCTCCAGTGCCAAGTCACTCTTGAGAGACGATGGAGTAGGGGCGTTGCTGCAGGTGGGAGGACCCTAAAGAAGTCCCTCAGCACCCTGGCAGCCCACACTTAGAAAGTGTCTTCTTCCAGGGCCTGGTTGCTTTCAAATAATAGGACACATTAAAATATCTGGCCAGCCATACCATGGAAACAGGAAATCTGTGGTGTTCTAATTTTAAGCCTATTAGAACTTTAAGTTGAGAAGAAGCACTGCTGTTTCCCTCCCCAGAGCTCCCCATAAACATCTCAGTCACAGGTTTGAACTCGCCCTATCAGCTGATCTACCGGTCTTCTACAAACTGCCTGAGCTTCTCCCTATCCACAGGGAAGGAAACCAAGAAGAAAGCAGGTGACTGGGCCCCCAGTAGCTCTTCCAGCTCACAGCAGAAGGTGGAATGGGGGCTGGGAGGGACAGAGGCTGTCAAGGTGTCCAAATCAGAGCTCTGGTTAGAAGGCTGTGCAGCTGCCCTGGGGGGACAGCCAGCTGGGGTCACCAGAGCCCTGTCCTTCTGCACACTGCTCATCTGAAGGTGTCCCATTTCCCATCCCCTCTCTGGCCACAACCCACCCCACACACAGCATGCTATGCTCCGAGAGCACCCTGTGCTGTAGCCAAGCAGCAGATGCTGGCGTTTGTCCAGAGCTGTTTGAACACCCAGTAAATCCAGTTGCTTGCAGAGAAAGATACATACACAGGGGACTCCCTGGCCTGCTGATGGGAGGGAGAAAGAGAGGAGGGAGGGGTAGGTGGTAGGTGAGTGTAGATAGAGGGCAGCTCCGGCCTCACTGGGCTCTGGTGGCCCAGTGAGCCCTGCTGGTACCCATGGCACAGACATGGGTACCAGGAGTGTGATTTTACTCTGCCACCCATGGTCATGTGACTACCCACCGCAGCCATATGCCCTCCCTGGAAAGATATTTGGTCCTGGATGGGCAGAGATATCCCCAGATCTGAGCCACTCTTGCTGTTGTCTCTGCTACTCCCTGTGGTCCCCTTACTCTGCCCCATCAACTCTGTTGTCCCCTTCATCACCAAAGAGTGGCCACCCAAGGACACTCACCTCTGGAGCACAGATGACCTCCCTAGGGATCTGCCAAGCCCTTTCCTACCCCTAGGTGACCCAGATAGGAAACTCGTTTTCTTGAAACTCCCCTAACCTCTCGCCTCCAACTGCAGGTAGATCAAAGATGCTGGAAGACGCATACAGCACATCCCCCTACCTGCGCACAGTGGGCACCTCTCCTGACAACACCATGGAGTTCAGCGATCCCTGCCCCAAGGCCCACGAGAAACTGCAGGAGATGTGTCACCACATGTGAGCATGGGTGGCGGGGTGGGACAGGCGCTCCTGGGGAGCTCTGTGTGCCCAAAGGACAGCTCAGAAGAACTGGACCATGCCAAGCCCATGAGCCTGGCACTTCACAGCCCCAGGCCCTTCCAGTCTGTAGAGGAAGCACAGGACAGCCTGGGCAGTGAGGAGCTGCACCCTCGCCTGGCTGCTCTTGGCCCCACAGCAGCTGCCTGGCTTAGGCACCTTGGTGTGGCACCCACGCTGGGCCTAGCATTTGTTTCTTAATATGATCAGCCATCTGTTCTACTAGAAGAAAACATGCACCTCTCAGAACAAATAAAGAGCATTGCCATGGGTGACTCACAACATTGATGATTTGTGGATACACAGGCTTCCCCAGGGACTCACTGTTTCTCTTAAGGCGCAGACCACAGAGAATGTACAAACTAATTTGCATCTCATGCCTAAGTCTCATGGCCACTGGGGCACAGAGTAGAGTATGGGCAAGGACAGCCTTCCTGTCTGTGGTGGTTTGGGGACATGCCAGAAAGACTTAGCCCCAGAACCTCAGACTCTTGTGGCCCATAGTCCTTATCAGGCCAGTGTTCAGCTAGAGGCACTGCAGCCTTCCCAGTCCCTCCTCAGTGCTGCTGGGGAAGACAAGAGAGGTAGGTGAGGATGGGAGGATGGGGACAGGTATAAGGGGCATGCTGGTTTCCTTCCTTGCAGAGAGGCTGAGAAGGCCCTGTGGAAAAGGCGAAACATCTTCTATCCCACGTTCTTTTGCAACTACAAGGCAAAGACGCCCTCTCAGCCAGTGTCGGCTGCCAGAGGGGACTTGCAGGGCTCAGGTGCCCATGCTGTTGCCCACGCCATGGCACTGACATCTGCATTCTGCTCTCACCAGCCTTCTGTCCAGCGGAGCCAGCATGCACAGGACTGGAAGGCAGCAAAGAAGGCCTCCAAGCTGCACTATGCCTTCCACTACGGCTCTTCCTCTGTGTAATATCCTTTCTCAGTGCCACCTTCATGCCCAGGAACTCCTGGCTCCTTGGCTGTTAGAGAGGTCTTCAGGGACCTCAGTGAGGGGTTGTGCATCCTGGGCACAAGAGCGGCAGATGAAGCCCTAAATTCAATTCAGGTCAGAAGGAGTACACCAATCCCAGCCCAGGTGAGGGCCTATTGGAGTCACTGCCCTGCCTTGAGGGATGTAAAGGACCAGAGGCTAGGGACTTCTTTCCATGGCCAGGAGGTAGCAGCTTCTGTGACTCTGTCCTTGGGGTTCCTGCCTGGTTGGTCTGTAGGACCCAAGCTATAGGTGTGCAAGGGCAGAAGGGACACAGCTTCTCTCTGAGAAAAGATAGCTCTGCCTGGTGGGGCACCCTGAGGCTACTGTCCTCTCCAGTCCAGTCTGAGGCTGCCCACACCCTAAGGGCACCTGTGGTTCTGGAGCAAGGCATGTGGATGCTGCGAGCCGACAAGGGGGCTCTGACAGAGCCAGAGTCCCCTCTAGGCTGTAATGTCAACTACATGACTCTTCCAGGTCATCATTTCTAGGCTTCTCTGTGGAAATAAGGACCCAGAACCACTGGGGTGATGCAAATTCCTGCGTGTTACATAGGAATTTGATGGCAGTGCCTCCAGTGAGAGCATGAAGCAGAGAAAAGGCAGGTGCAGCCTCATGGAGTTCAAGAGTCACCTGTCGTGGGAGGAGAAGTACCAAGGAGGACTGTCCCAGCCACTTCCATGCAGGTCAGGCCCCAAGGTACGTCTGGGCCCCCTTACACTGAACAGGGAACTCAGAATCTAAGTGCACTGTCAAAGAGGCCTCACTGTTTCTCTGTAAATGAATCTATCCATACTCTCACCCTCCAAGGCCAGAGCAGACCTTCTGGGTGCTGCACTGGTGAGGAGGATCCCCCTTCCCACTTCTTCATTGTCTTTCATGGGGTTGCCTCTCTGACCTCCCCACCAGGCTTTGAGTACTGACTTAGAGGGAGCTGGCTGGACCCTTTGCTCTCTCCCTATGCCGACTTCCAAGGCCGCTGGGGCAGGACGACCCTAAATCTTAGACCACTGCTTCCCCAACAACCATCACATCCAGAATGGATGCTTTTCCTCCTTGGAGGTCAAGAGAAGGTGGACCTCAAATTTCCATTTTTGGTGACAGCACACAGCTCACTGGGACCCAGCAGCCATCAAATTCTGTGTCACTCTGCAGAAATGGCCAACTGTGGGGTCTGCTGTGTGATCACTCTGAGCATGCAAAATAACTTTGGAAAACACTTCATCTGGTGGCACCTATGGAGTGCATCTGTTCACACAGAGTGGACTGGGCAAGCACACAGGTGGAAATGATCCACTGTCCTTGGGGTGCACTGGCCACCCTTAGACCTCGTGACCACCTACGATCGTCAGTGAGGTGTCACACTGTTGTTCTGACTCATGCTCACCTACTGATTAGTGATGCCAAGTATATTTTGTGGGCTTTCCTTTGATGATCTTTACAGAAATGGGTGCTCAAGACCTGGGTTCATGCTTAGTGGAGTGTTCTGTCTGTTTTTAATGATCATAAGTATTCTGCAGGTATTGTGGATACTACACCTTTGTCTGATATGCGATCCAAAATATTTTCCCATTCTGGGCATTATCTTTTCACTCTCTTAGCAGCAGTATTTGGAATAGTTCTTTTAAAATAATTAACTTATTGTTGGTGTTGGGTATCAAGCCCTAAGTCTCACACATGAAGAAGTATAAATGTTTCAACTGCCCTGTGCTTCAGGCTCCAGAAGTTTGATTTTGGATGAAATCCAAACTTCATTTTTGTTCTTGTTGTTGCTTATGCTATTGGTATCAAATTCAAGGAACCATTGCCAAATCCAAGGCCGCAAAGATTTATTTACTCCTGTATTTTCTTCTAATGGTTTATGGTTATAGGTTTCACTTTAGGACCTCAGGTACATTTTGAGTTAGTTTTTCCATGTGATGTGAGATATGGTTGAGTTTCATTCTTTGGATGCCAAGGGCCAGTTGGTCCAGTTTTTTCCCATTGAATGGGTTCCTTAGTCCAAATAAGTAGACTGCAAATAAGTCATATCTCACATTCAGTTGTAATCTGCCAATCTAGCTTGGGTCTGTCCTCAGGCTGTACCCCACTGTCTTTATTATTGAAGGTTTATATAAGTTTTCATATCAACAAGTGTGAGCCTTCCCAGTGTGCTGTTCCTTTTCAAGACTACTTTGGTTATTTGGTATCTCTTGCAATTCCATATGAATTTTGAGGTCAGGTTTTCCATTTGTGCAGACAGGGCCAGTGATCGTGCTAGGAATCCCACTGATTCCACGGATCACTTTGGCCACTAACAGGATTACATTATCTGAGCCTGAACACAACCAGCCCATGCTGGGAAACACTGTGTGAACAATGGGGCTGGGAGGGATGGCAGGAAAGGATGCCAGGAGCAATAGTGTCAAGAAGAATAAATTACTTAGGAATAGAGCCCAACGGGGCACAAGACTTGCACTCTGAAAACTATGGACTATTACTGAAGAAAGCCAGGCCTGCATAGGAGTAGGCTACCCAGGTCCATGCAGGGCAGCTGACTTTTGTATGTTGGCCTTGTGTCCTGTAACTATGCTAATTTGTCAGCTGTAGGCTTTTTGGGTACATTCTTTTGGATTTTCTATATATTAGACCCTGTTGTCTGCAAGAAATATTTTTACTGTTTTCCCTAATTGGAGGCTTTTCATTTTTTGGTTGCTGTTGTGCCTAGTCAGAGGCTGTGGCCAGCATACCTAGTACAATGAGCAACATGACAAAAAGCAAGCCTCCTTACTTGTTCTTAATCTGAGAGAACTTTTTCAGTCTCTAACCACTGAGTATGCCGTTGAATATGTTTTAGACCTGTGTGCTTGCCCAGTCCACTCTGTGTGAACAGATGCACTCTATAGGTGGCCTTTATTATCCTGAAACAGTCTCCTCCTGTACTGAATTTGTTGAGTTTTTCTTTTTTAGCACAAAAGAGTATTGGACCTTGTCAGATGCTTATTATTTATTTTTTAATGTATTTTAGTACAGGGTCTACAGGGTCTCACTGCATAGATTGGACTCATAGTGATTCTACTGTTTTCAGCCTCCCAAGTGCTGGGATTACAGGTGCACGCCACCATGCCCAGAGGCCATCTCAGTGTTCCCTGGGGGTGGAGTCAGAGCTCAGGCTACACTCTGCCTAAGCAGGCCCTTTAGTCTGCTGAGCTATCTGGCTGGCCCTCGATGCTTATTACTGATCAATTCAGATGAATATGTGTTCCCCTTTATTCCATTGCTATGGTACATTGTGTTGAGTGGTTTTATAGGTGAACAACCTGCATCCCTGGGCAAACCCTGCTGGGTCTTCACACACAATTCTTTAACATGCTGTTGAAGATGTGGGGTGTGTGTGTATGTGTGTGTGTGTGTATGTGTGTGTGTGTATGTGTGTGTGAGTACACGTGTGCGAGCAAGGGACACTGGCCTGAAATTCTCTCATGTCTATGCTGGGCTTGGGGTCAGGGTAGCACTGGCCTTGTAGACCAGGGGAGGAAGTGTTCAGGTCTTCTCTAAGTTTGGATGTTGGTGAGGAGGATTAGGGTTAAATCCCTTTTATATGCTTGGTACAGCTCACCAGTGAAGGCAGCTGGTCCCAGGCTCATCTTTGTTAGATTTTTGTTTGTTTTTCTTCTCTCTTTACTTGCTCTATATCTGCTCTAATCTTTTGAATCATATTTGGTAGTTTTGTGTTTCTCGGAATTTGTTTCCTCAAAGTCATCTAACTTTTTGGTATAGAATTATACATTTTTTTCTTTATAATCTTCTGTATTTCTGTGAGGTTAGTAGTACTGTTCCACCATTGTTTCTGATCTTAGGAATCTGAGTCCTATTTTACATATTCAGTCTTGTGGGTTTTATTGATCCTGCCAAAGAACCAACTTTCAGCTTCATTAGTTCTGTATTTCTGCATTATTTTGCCTTTCTCCATTCTAGTTCTCCCTATTTCCCTCCTCCCAGCTTTTCTATAACAGAAGATCCTTCCATCTCCTAGTTGATATACTTCAGTTTGTTAGCTGCTCAGGTATTAGTTCTGGTTACAGTTCCTGTCACTTTTATTTCTTAGAAATGGCTGGCTACTGTGATGCACAGTGGTCACTTTGATGCATATCGTAAGAACCAATCCCCAATTGACAAGCTATTCTGCCTCTGTCCTTCCTGCTTGCTTATCCCTTGTAAGCCCTAGACCACCAGAGATCAGGGTTCTGATATTCTGGGAAT
>NW_004524809.1:2862021-2863000 GCF_000260255.1 Octodon degus
TTTAAAAAAAAAACTAAAAACAAAAAAAAACTCTAGACTACCAGAGATCAGAGCCTGATATTCTGGGAATGACCCTGAGCAGTGCCCATTGATGTAACTAAATCTGCTTCCAAATCTTGGGGGGTGTTTCAGGGTTTCTATTTGCTGAAGATTTGCTTTAGTCTTCTTTTCTAGGTTCTTTAGGTCTATTGTTGGGTTAATGGGATCTTTGTTTCCTGTTAAGGTGGGTATTTCTAGATGTAAATTTCTCTTTGATAATTGTCATCTTCTCTCACAAGGTTTGGTCTGTTGAAATTTGTTGAGCTTCTTGAACATGTAAATTTACACCTTTCACTAAATTTGGAGAGTTCTGTTTTCTTTCTCTGTCTCTTCCTTCCAGGACTCCCAATATGCGTATATTGGTATGCTTCATGGTCTCCTATAGGTCCCGGAGGCTTTATTTTTTAAATTTTTTTGTCTATTTTTTCATCCTCCACACCCCCTAGCATGCTTTTTATTTTTTGAGACAGGGTCTCCCTAAGTTGCTAAACTGCCTAGGCTCATTTGAACTTTTGAGCCTCCTGTCTCAGCCTCCCAGAGTACTGGCATTATAGGGTATTTTCATTCTGTATTCTTTCTGCTCTACATTCTGCATAATTTCACTGATAATGCCTTTATATCTACATTTTCCTCCTGTTGCTGTAACCTGATGTGAGCCAGTTTAGTGATATTTTCCTTTCAGGTACTGTATTATTCACCTCCATACTATTTATTAGACTGCTTATTAAAATTTCTGTGTACTAATTCCTTTTTCTCCAGCTCATTAAGAAAGAATGAGAGGAGGGTAGACTCCAGTGCCAACCACTGAACTTCTTCTGTCTGGAGGACTTCTTCTAAAATTTCTACATACAAGACAGAGCTGCCGAGCCCAGGTCCGGTGAGTGTGCGGAGAGCTTCCTGCTACCCTGCGCTGGCGGGACCAGTCCCAGGCCAGGCGCAG
>NW_004524809.1:2890403-2892491 GCF_000260255.1 Octodon degus
TAATCAAGACCCCAAAAAGAGCTCAAAGGTCCAAAGAAGTAACGAAGCACAGGGAAGCAAGGACGGGAGCTGCAGGAGATAAGGGCACACTTAGATTGAGATGCAGAGAAAGACCACAGAACACAGAATGCACCCAGGTTGGCCCGAGAAGGGGCCCCAAAGAGGATGCTCTGAACAGAATCATTTGGGGTGTTGGTGATTGCCTGCCTCTGCCCCTGGTATGTCCTCTTCACTGGCCACTGGGGCCTCATCCTTAGACCACAGTCCTCTGGGTCACACCTCACTCAGATTTCTCTCCTCCATGCTGCCCAGCCCAGGAGCTTAGTGGTCATTAGCAGTCAGCTCCATGATGAAGCAGTAGTGACTGTTTGCACATCAGAATCACCTCTAGGACTTGGAGCAAAATTTGAATCCCAGGCACAGTCCCCAAGGATCCCTGACTCAGTAGGTCTGTCAAGAATCTAGGATTTCTGCTGTTTCCCCAAGTATTTCTAACGGTGGCCAGGTCTGATGTCCTCAACCTAGGGATATACTATATTGGCTTAGTGTCCCATGGCTGTGTGAAAGATCTGTCTCTGATAAGATCTTAGTCAGTTGAAGGCAGACACCATATGTCATGTGTGCACAGCCTATGAGACAGAGAACTAGGGTGAGAGTGTGTGGAGTTGAGTTCTTGTGCTGATGTTCCCAGACCTTGGTGGTGTCATGAGCTTCTCAATGTCCGGGGTGTGGAGTGGTTACCAACCCTGCTCTTCTGCTTAGTGGGAGGCAAAGGCAACCTGATTTCACTAAGGTAAGTCATCAGAGTGCATAGTAGTTTTGGGTAGGTTTGGGTACCAGAAACCAAACCCACAACAATGCACTTGCCAAGCAGGTACTGTGTCTCTGAGCTATATCCCTGGTTAGAGTATATCACTGTTACATTCCCTAGAGCTGACATGAATGGGTTGTGCAGTCAGGAGTGGCCTACAAGTAAAGGTGCCTCCAGAGTTGTAACATAGGAGTGAGGGAGAAGGGAAATGTACAGGGCAGCACAGACAGCACCTGTAGAGGGTTGGTGCTGGACCAACTGAGCCATCTTCAAGTTCACAAGAGCTTCTTGTGAAGGGAAGTTGGGGTGGAGCGGGTAGGATGTGTGGTGGGGTGAGAAGCACTGGGTGTCAGCCTGGGGGCATTGCTCTGCTGTCTTGGACTGAATTGTTTTTACCCGGGTAATGACTGTTTCTGATATTTGTCATTCCCCCTAAAAACTCAAGTTCCCCTCTGTTACCATGTTTCTCCAACATGAACTTCTTGTGGTATTTATTGAAGTACAGATCTATAGGCGACACCTCTATTTTCTTTTATGTAAGAATCTCTTGATTAAATGCTATTTTTTGGTGAGTATGGAATTCTGGGTTGGCTTTTTTCTTTTATTATTTTAAAGACATCATTCCACTATGTCCTTCATAGTTTATTGTGAGAAGTCTGTTGTTATTCAACTCCCAGCTCATTTTGTCTAGCTGCTTTTAAGATATTCTTTTCCTTTGGTTTTTCTATGCTGATGCTGTGTCTAGGTGTGGTTTTGATCATGTTTATTCCATTGAGTGTTTTCTGAGCATCTTGAATTAGTAAATTTATAAAAATTAATATCATCAAATTTGGCAGAGCTAAATCTTCTTTAGATAAAAACTGTTTTCCTCTCTCCTTTCTTTTGGAGACTCCAATTATATGTGTTTTATACCTTTGATATTGTTCCAAAGCTGCTTCAAGCTGTTTTGTAATTTCTCTTGACCTGTCTGTCTCCAACTTCACTGGTCTCCTTCTGTCATCTCCATTCCACTATTATGTAATTCTTAAGTAATTTTTAAATTTCAGTTATCAATTCTAGAATATCCATGTAATTTTTCTATGCTGCCGTTGAGAACTTGCTGTTTTATAATTCCTTACAAATATATTTTTCTTTATCTCTTTGAATAAATTAGCTGTTTTAAAGTCCTGAAAGTGGTAATACCATGTCACATCAGTCAGGGTTGCTCTCCATTGCTTTGACAATCAGTTGCTGCTCCCTGGCTGTGCACCTGTTGAGCAATTTTGGAATTGTAGGTG
>NW_004524809.1:2896836-2897482 GCF_000260255.1 Octodon degus
ATGGACTGCCTTTGAGCATGAAGAGAGAGCAAGTCAGCACTAGAATGAGAAGCCTGGCACACACAGCTCCAATTTGGCTCATTTTGACCCTCAAGGGTCTTCCAGTCTCCCCACCCTCGGTGCTCCTCGGGGTTACATCTGTTCTCAGAGCTTCTCTCCATGGGTCAAGATGACCAGAGCTTCAAATCCTAGCCTCTCCAGCAGAGTGCCAGCATCTGCCTCCTCTACACAAGGTCCTGGGCTCTGGCTTGAGCCCCACACCATGGAGAGGAAGGAGTTGGAGAAGAAGAACTGAGATGGTCCCATGGGCAGACCGGAGTTTGAGCTATCCTTAGGCAGTTGGGGGTGTGACCCACCCCAGGCAGCAACCAGATGGAGGGGAAGCACTGTCCTCAGGATCCCTGAGCTTGCAGAGGGTGTGGCAGAACAGGAAAGCCACCAGTGTGCCCCTCCGTCCTTGTGTGTGGCCAGGTTGGGACCCCCTCCATTGCTCAGCCCTTGGCTGAAAACTCCTCCATCTGCTTCTGTGTACAACTCAGTCTCCTCGCCAAGCTGGGTATTCCTTGGGTTCTTCCAACACCAGCAAAGGATGACTTTATATGACACACATCATCGACCAGGTCCAGGAGGGACCAGTTCTTGGACC
>NW_004524809.1:2899392-2900420 GCF_000260255.1 Octodon degus
ACTGGCACCACCCTAATCCCAGCAGTTGGATACGATGAAGGGGAGAAAGAAGCTTGTTTCCCCCTTTTGCTGATGCTTGTTGCTTTTTCTGTTTTCTGCCACCATGAACTGTTGCTTCTCTGTTATGTGCCACACTGCCCCAGAGCCATGTAATTATAGGTTGAAACTTCCGCAAGTTGTGAGCTAAATCTTTCCTCCCTTTGGGTGTTGGGTATTTTTTTGTCAGCAATGAGAGAAAGTTCACTAAGACAAAGGGGTACTTGGGGGCTGTGGGTATGAGAAGAGAAAGCATGCAGGAAGAGGTCTCCCAAAATACGAGGACACACAATGTTGAGGGTTCGACCCGCACTGCTGCCACAAAGAGAAAGAGTCATGGACAGGAGCTGGGCTTAGTGATAAGATGAAGCCCTGGGTTCCATCCCCAGCACCAGGAAGAAAGGAAGAGAAGGAAAGAGAGAGAGAGAGAGAGAGAGAGAGAGAGAGAGAGAGAGAGAGAGAGAGAGAGAAGAGCAGGTGGCTATATTCGTCCTGTCCACTGGCTCCATCTTCTCGTTGTGAAGGTCACAGTCAAGGACATACTGTATGCGAGGTCATACTTCTGCACTGCATGAAAACTATTACTGGAAAGGAAGAATGCATTTCTTTTTTCTGTCCAAGGCAGTTGACATCAGGAAACTCCATCCTCATCAAATAGCCATGATGCTCTGTTCTCTGGCAGTTGCCATCTGGGGGGCTCTAAAAAGTGGGATGCAGCTGAGGACCAAGATGCATACCTGAGAGACCCCCAAGCCACGAAGAGAAGTCACTCGGAGTCCCTGCTAAGCTTCCTGGCTAGGGGACTCTGCTCTCCAGCCTGTATGGCTCTCCTCCGTGCAGCCGTGGCCAGCTAGAACTGAAGTCCTGAGCAGTGCTATTGCCTGCAAGGCTGTTGAGCTTTGGGTGGTGCCAGCTGCACACCTAGATGGAGACAGACTCCAAGAAGACAAGGCATCTCCAAGGCTCAGGGACAGGAGGGCATGGAACAACCT
>NW_004524809.1:2901695-2902758 GCF_000260255.1 Octodon degus
AACATCATTTTTAAATCTTTGGTTTATTTATGGGTCAGGATCTTGCTATGTAGCCAGCCTGGCCTTAAACTCTAATCAGTCCCCCTGCCTCAGCCTCTCAAACACTGAGATTACAGGTGCATACCTCCACACCCAGCTGGGACCAGATTTCTTGAGCATTTTCTGCATGCACACGGAGACCATGCAGGACTCAGCCTCCTCTGGCCATCCAGCAGGGAGACTACTCACTGATGTGCAGCTTTGTGGAAGGCCTGTTGGGAAGAAGGGTACAGTGCTCGCTGCTGCAAGCAGAGCACATCCTGCCTGGCAGGCAGCAGCCTCTCCCTGTCTACCTTGCCCCCAGGTAGTCCAGAGAGTCAGCAGAGTTGAGAAAGTGACCAAGATGAGCCTTGCCCTGGCCCAGATCAAGAAGCGGTTCCAGAAGGCCATGACTCAGTTTGTGAATTCTGTGCTACGGGCAGCATGTAAGACCCAGAGGCTGGAGACCTAGTGACGGACTCCGTGTCTCAGCTCTTCCTGCCCCCTTGTGCCTGGGCTCCCGGGGGTGGCTGCAGCAGGGGTCCCCACCATGGATAGGGTCTCAGGCCCCACACCACAAGGAATGAGGGGTGAACCCAGATCTCTCATGTCTGTCTCCATGTGGCTGTTTTTCTGTGTCCTTCACTCATGCTCTACCACCTCTCAGTTCATCTCCAATGTGCTCCTACATCCATGTGCAGCACATCTTCCTCTCTTGAAGGAGAAGCTCATGGAAGGCATCATTCCCTCAATCAGGCTTTCCCTGCCCTTCCAAGCACCCATAGGCCTGGCAGGGTGGCCTCAGGACCCTTATGTGTTGGTCAGGGCTCCAAGTCCCCCTCACAGCCAGTGGGCTGGCAACAAGGGGATCCCTGTGCTTCCCCCATGACCTCTCTGGGGAGCTTGTCCCTATCTCTGTCTCCACCCGTGGGAGCTGCCCTGACCGTCCCTAGCAGAAAGGGCTGCATCTTCTCTGACTGTAGCTCCCTGCATCACTCTAGTTACAAACCTCAATACCTAGCACCAGGCCCATTTCCTTCCTGCT
>NW_004524809.1:2935647-2938065 GCF_000260255.1 Octodon degus
TCCCAGGCCTCCCAAGGGATATTCAAGGGCCAGTACCCCACCCTCTTGCCCTATGAGAGCAGGAATCCAGCACTCACTGTGCCACAAGAGTTCTCCCTGCCGCAGCTGCCTGCGTCTTTCTCTCCCATGCTCATCCTCCCTGTTCTGCGCATGTTGCTGCTTGCTGAAACTGCGGGAGGGACCAGTTGGTTTGCAAGCTTGGTCAGGGATTGGGGGAGGGGGCAGGTCCAGGCCCAAGACAGGGACAGTCTCAATCCCACAGTGTTCAGGTGACTGGCCTGCTGTGGCTGTCAGACCAGTAATTCAAAGACTCTTGTGTGTACTGGAGGCCCTGGGAATAGAGTTGTGTCAGGTAGGGTCAGGCCTGGGCTCCTTGGTTCTGAGAAGCCTGCAGAAGCCACTGCTGCTGGTCCTGGAGCCAAGGTCGAAGACAGGGCCCTCTGTTCACAGCCACTGCTCTTGTCCTGAAGCACTGGGCCAGGTGTATATCTACACACCCACCCTCCTGCAACCCATCACAACCCTCCTGTACCTGTCCCAGAGCCAGGTCCCGGGGCAGCTGAGAGCATCACTATTCTGGACAGAAAAGGGACTTGAGGGGCCTTCGCTGCAGCCCAGGCAGCTTCTCCCCTATCCTGTCTCGCAGAGCCCACACCTGGCCAGCACAACTAGACCACTGCTTGTGGACTGTGGTCACTGCACAACCCAGGTCCCATGACAGCTGCCAGGGATGGAGATAAGCAACAGAGTGAATGGTGAGCACAGGAAGTCACTACTACCTTGAGACTCACCCTGACCTCCGTGGATAGTGCCAACACCCACCCTGCCAGCCTAGAGGAAGACAGGGATTTGAGCTCAGGGACAGAGGCTGGCTCCACTGAACCCTACCCCTCCACTTCATTTCTGTAGAAGACAGAGACATGCAGAGCAGAGCCGCTGAAGGCCAGGCTGGAGCAGGACAGATGGTGATCCTGCATCGAGACGCAGATTCAGGGTACTGCAGTGGTGGCGGCAGGGCCCCGGGACAGCACCCGGCAGAAGTGTGAATGACAGGAGGAGGCAGGGACCTGGGCAAAAGGAGCCCAGGCAGGGGCCACAGTCAAGCTCTAGATAGGACAAGAGCCAGAAGGAGACAAGGGACAGAGGCTATCGGAGCCACGGGTTGGCTGTAGGGTACAAAGGTCTTCAGGGATGTGGTCATCTTTAAAGCCCAAGGCCACCACAGAACCTAGAGGCCTCCAGGAGTCCCTCTGTCCCTTACCAGCTGTGCGCTGTCCCTGTTACTGGCCACAGTCTCCCATCCTCCTAACCATTGTCTAGCAGTCTAGGCCCTCACTGAAGCTGTACCCTCTCTCCACAGTGGCCTTGTAGTTCCTGGGGACAAGCTGGTGCTGTCCCTCCTTCCTCACACCCCTGGTTGGTATAGCTGGGAGTGCATGGTAGTTATTGCCGGGTCAGTGGGTCAGGGTCAGTGGAAGCAGAGCCCAGCAGCCCCTCAGACTGCTAGAAGCCGTCTTGCCTTTGGCACCAGAAGCTATGTGCCTGAAAGTCCCTCTGCCCAACCTACCCTAGCAGGAACGTGGCATCACAAGTGGCCTGTGATCCAGGGATGCCACAGGGGAGAGGAGCCTAGGGTGCCCATAAAGGAGGGCAGATCTGGAGCCCCTGAACTGGGGCTTAGCAAGATGGCCCACAGGAGTCCAACTGGCTCTGCCCTGTGTAGCTTCTGGCCTCAGTTTCCACCTCTGGGAAGATCCTCCATTTCCAACAAGAAACCCAGATGTCCATGAAGCACAGGCCCCAGAGAAAGCAGTGAAAGGCAGGGCCTCTAGGAGCCTCCTTTGGGCCTACAACAACCCCCACAGTAGGCCCGCTGCTCCTGTTGTGCAGGCAGAGCAACTGAGGCTGAGCTGGGAGTAGCAACCCAGAGTGGGGTGGAGCCACTGAGCACTAACAAGTGAGGGCACAAAGAGGGCCTAATTTCACCCTCTGACGCCTTGTTCTGGCCCCTCTCACCCCCACTGCAGGGTCCTGGGCAAGAATTGCTTCCTGAGCCTGTGGGGGCTGCTGAGATGGAGCTGCAGGGCTACAGCCAAAGGGTGAGCCTCTCAGGGCCTTACAGAAGCTCCTCCCAGAAGTGCTGTGTGAGATCAAGAAGAACTAACATCTGGAGCCAACATCTGCAAGGCCCTAGGAGCCTGATGTACTCAGCTGCAGCTGGAATTGGTTCTTATTCCTATGACAGCATAGCACAGTCAAAACCATAAAATCTAAGAAAAACCTAAACACTCGACCAGGGATGTCGCTAGGCTACCACATGTGCGGGCATCAGTGGGTCAGCGCTGCTAGAGCAGGAGAGAGACAAGTGGGCAGAGAAGGAGTGGGGTCCAGCCTGAGGCCAGCATGCAGCATCGCTGG
>NW_004524809.1:2938955-2940989 GCF_000260255.1 Octodon degus
GCCCCATCCCTGGCTCCCATTGTCTGGAAAGTCTCACACTGCTGTTCCACTCTGCGTGAGCCCCCAAGTCTCACAGCTGGGCAAGGGGCCGGACCAGAGTTGCTCCCCACCCACATGCCACATGCAGGTGGGTCTGGTCTGGAAGTCCAGGCCTAAGGAGGTGCTGATGAGCAGAGTTCACCTAGCTGCCTGGGAGGAGCCAGGCTATGGGGCTACTGTGCATGCACCCAGGGTGCCCTGGCCCCCAAAGCTCCCACTCCTGCGCGGTGCTGTTATGCCTCTGTGGGCTCTGAACAGCCTCCACATGGGGAAATCTCTGGGTTGAGACTGAAGGAGCAGTCACAGAAGACCAGGGCTCCATCCTCCCCCGTCACCAGCCATGGTCTCCAGCCAGTGTCAGGGCCTGTAGGTCCTCATCTGTGAAGAGATGGTAGTCGGGTGTAGCAGTACACACCTGTGATCTTGGGAGGCTGAGGCAGGAGGATCCCTGTGAGCAGGAGGCCAGTCTGGGCGACAGAACGAATTTATTAATATAAATTAATAAATAATTTATTTGACTCAATAAATTACTTAATTAAAATAGAGACATGATACCACAGCACCACCTCCCAGTTCGTGGGAGGGCACTGTGCCAGCCCACAGAGACCAGCACAGGGTACTAAGGCTGGCTTCACAGCCGGAGGCAAGTCCCTCTGGGCTTTCAAGTTGGGCTGGCCCAGGACACAAGCCTCCCTGCTGGAGGACACCTCCTTGGCTGTTGCCTGTACAGCCAGTTATGTCTATATTTCTCACGCCTGCATCAAACCTCCCCAAGCAAGCTGAGGTGGCAGGCACTGCCTGGGTTAGTACTTTGTCCTCCAAGGGGAGGGGGTAGCCTAGGAGGGACGGGCTAGCGGAGGCTCTGTCCCCAGGTCCACCAGGGGAGTTCAGTCCCCAGCTCACACTTTAGGAAGCCACAGGAGACCACAGGTAGCTTCCGCTGGCCCTGGTGGCCCTCGCGCCTAGGCTTTCAGCCTGATCTCTGATTTGACAAGGAGAGGCTGCTCCTGCAGTGTGAGCCCTGAGTGTCACTGGGCACCTCTTACGGAGGGATGGAGTGCCATGGCCACAGGCAGTGGGGTATGCTGCCCGGCTGGATGTGCTTCTCTGAGGGGCTGGGCAAGGTCACACCTTTCATGGTGTCCACTGCATGCATGTCTGGCTGCACAGGCGCCATTAAGCTAATTAATAAGATCTGCAGCATCCAGGCTCCAGCAGGGAAATAAATTAATGTGCCCGTCTCAAGCCACCACCCTCCTGGTGCCTGGGAAGGTGACATTGACACCTCTCTGCAGAGCAGGTCTGCATGTCTTCTCCCCAGAGACCCCCAGAGGAGCTCCCAGGCACCTCGGGGAGGTGTTATCGGCATTTTCATCCTTGGACTGTTGGTGACCCATACTGAGAGGCTCCTGGGCTCCCCACAGCCTCCTCCCTTGAACAGGATCGTGAGCCTGGACCTCATTTCCCTGAAGGACTCTGGGCCCCTCCAGGACCGCTGCCCTAACACAGCCCAGCTATGCCTGTAGGAAGCTCGATCTGTGCACCCCCACGGCAACCATGCCACCCCACAAGCTCACCTCCAGCCTTTCATGCCTGGTTGTGCAAGGTCCTAGGGGATACCAGGGAAGGCAGGATGGTTCACCCTAGAACCCTGGGGTATGGACCACACCCCTTGGAGCCTCAGTTTCATTGGAAACATGGGGATGATGCACCATATATACTCTCAGCCCCAGTGGTTCTTGGATATGGAACCTGCTGCCGTAAGCTGGTTCCTCCCCCACCAGCACCAAGCCCTGATACACGACCTCCCAAACACCTAGAGAAGGGCACCTGATGTCCTTCCTGGGGCCCCTGAGCACCCCCTTCTACATTGCTTTGCCCTCCCCCCACTGTCTCTGCCTCAACCCTGGGCTCACCACACCAGCTGGGACTGGGTCTGAGAACCCTTGGTCTGGAGGCTCTGGGATAGTAGGGCCACCAGGGCCAGTGGGAGCC
>NW_004524809.1:2943184-2944955 GCF_000260255.1 Octodon degus
AGGGCTTGACCACAGCTTGTCTTGGTGCTCCTAGGTGGCAGCTCACTCTTCCCCAGGGTTCAAGCCCTTCCCTTCCCACTGCTCCCCAGGAAGCCCAGCCCATGAGATCCACACAGCTCCACTTCCCACCTGGCCCTGTGTCAGCATCGGGTGGCTCTGAGCCCCTACTTCTGGCACCCCCATGAGCTCTTGAGGGGCAGAGGAGTACAAGAGACAAGCACCACATTCACCTGTCCCTACATCGAGGAGGAGATAGAGGGTGACAGGCACGAAGATGTCCTGAGGCCACAGTGCCAGTGCTCCATTCCTCTCTGGGCTCAGGGATGCACAAGGTGAGGGTTTTACACCCACTTTAGCTGATGTTCCCACCCCTGTGTAGCTGGGGAAGTCAGCATTGGCCCAGGGCTGATAGTGCCACAGCTGTGACTCTTGGGCCAGGATTTCCTTTGTCACAGCCTGATGGATCTCTAGTGACAGAAAGCAGGCCTCACTGAACGGAAACAGGGGGACCTGCTGGGCAGAGGGACCCTGAGTGAGGAGGGTACGTTCTGTCTTCCAGAGGGTAAAGAACTCCATGTCACCTCTTTCCCAGTGGGCCAGGGAGCTGCTCCAGTTGCGCTCCCACACAGCATCTGCACTGCCCATGGTATGGTGCGCCTTTCCGACCTCCTACTTGGATTGCAAGTCATGGATCTGGGGTGCTGGATAGCTTAATTTGGAGCATTTATTGAGCACCAGCTATGTATTCTTGTAACCAGTGAGCAGTAACTAAGGGCTTGACAGGAGTCAGAGGGCTGAAGCAGGAGAACAGTCTAAGGTCCGACTGAACACTGGCACCTATGAACTGTGTCCCAGGCAGACACTACACCTGTTTTGATTCCTTAGAAAAAACTAAGTGACAAGAGTCTCAACCCTCCACTCTGGCATGCCGTTCAGCCCCCCAAGTGCAGACCTGTGCTTTACCAAGGGGCCCTGCGTGTCATCTTCCATGCAGCCTTCACCTGGCCTCACATCCCACCTCCCACAGTGAGGGGAGGGACTGCACTGCCCCAGGCCTCATCCTGTGCTCCTCTCCACCCTCCACTTGGGGCTGCAGCCTCAGAACCCCTGAGCTACCCTTACCACTCCTGCCGGGGGCCAGGTTACTGGGTTCACTTGCTAACTCTCAGACACAAGCTCACGGTTTCCAGAAAGATTTGCCCTTTGCGTTAAATTTCCATACTTAGCCATTTGTGCCCACATTCAAATGCAGACACCTCCCCGCCTTCACCCTTCCTCCCTCCCTCATTCATTTCAACCACCTCCACCACTTTTGTCACTGACCGTTCCCTTGCCACCTCCATCACCTGGCATAACTGTTACTACCATCTCCTCCATGTGGAGCAACTCTGCCATTACTACCATTTCCTCATCATCTTGACCAACTCCAACACCGCCACCACCTCCATCACCTTAGCCATCCCTATCAGCTCACTGAACCACACCATCTCTACCACCTCCACTCTTCCGTCACCTCCTCACACCAACTCCTTCACCTCTTCCAAGTGTATCTTCTCCACCTCACTGCTGTTTCCCTAACCAGCTCTTCATCTGCATCCAATACATGTCCTTCATCTTCACCATGACATCCTCCACCTCCACGCTCTCCACACTCTCTACCTCCACCTCCTCCATTTCTACTACTGTCTCTGCCTAAGGGGCTGTCTAATTAGCACAAAAATCCAGCCATAGATTATTCTTTTACTTCAGACACGCACAATCCTTCACAAAA
>NW_004524809.1:2946847-2948136 GCF_000260255.1 Octodon degus
CCAGCCCTGCTCAGGGAAGGTTGCCTCCTGCTTGTGGCACTGCCGGGAGCTGAGACCCTTTGCTCCTAATATAACCCTCCAGATAACAATGGCGAGCCTTTTGCACTGCCTTGGCTTCCTGCACGCAGCTCTGCCCCAAGATCTGGCATCAGGGAGCCCTGGGACCCTGGTAGGCTTGGTCCTAGGCGTTCACAGCTGTGAGGTTGAAGGGTACAGGGTCCTGTGTTTGTCTCCAGCACAAGGGAGGTTCCTTTTTAAGACATGTGGGTGCCAATCACCAGACTTCCTGGTCATGTGGCTCAGTGGTTCAAAGACTGTGGTGAGTCTCAGAGCCACCGTGCAGGCAGGTACAAGGCCTTGAGCACATTGCCTCATGGCTGTGCCTCAGTTTCTTTATCTGAATAATGAAGACCCTTCTCAGTGAGCTCTCATGACCAAGCAGCAGGAAGCACAGAGTGCCTAGGCCTGTGCCCCTCAGCAGCAGCAAGCCAGGTTTATCAGGTCCCAGAAGCCCATTGGGGGCTGCTACTGAGATCCTGTTAACATTCACTTGTTAGAGTTCAGGTAGAATGTGTTTCCCTTATTCACTGCTGAAACGAAAGACCCAACACCCGGCGTTAAAGGTAGAGAGGCTTATTTGGCTTACAGTTTGTAGAGGGTTTAGTTCATAGTGGGCTGGCTTCAAGGCATGGTGGCAGGGCAGAGGGGCATCGCGGAGCAGGCGGACAGAATGTAGCCAGCAGTAGGCTGCAAGAGACAGGCTCTCTTTCTGTCCCTTAGATTTTATCCAGGCTTTCCTTACCTAGGGCAGGCAGTACTCATACTCAGAGTGGGGCACCCTGGATCTCCCCAACCCACGCCAAAGCAATTAATGGGCAGATTTAATAATCGAACACTCCTGCTTCCAGCATCACTCACCGTGATCCAGCCACCTCTGAAAAGCCCCACCTGTGACCACATGAGGCTTTGGGGTGACATCTGGATATCAGGGAGAGGTGAGGACTGTCACTGTGCCCTTCTGCAGTTAGGACACATGTGTTTTTCTTGGTTTGGGTTTAAAAAAAAAAAGACAGTATCTCTAGGCTTGTCTTGAACTCGCTTTGTAGCCCAGGCTGGCCTCAAACTTGAAGATCCTCCTGCCTCAGCTTTCTGGGTACTGTGATTACAGGTGTGTGCCACCTAGCAGTACCACATTTTTATGGTCAGTGGCCTTGGAGGGCGTGAGACAGGTCAGAGAGTATAGTAGGTACACAGGAAATACTTGCTAGTTGACTCTGTTAGGCATTTGG
>NW_004524809.1:2953871-2957232 GCF_000260255.1 Octodon degus
GAGGGGCATCCCCTTCAGCAGGACAGTGTCCAGGGTGGAGTCCTTTGAGGACCGCTCACGGCCACCTTTCCTACCACTGCCGCTGACCAAGCCACGCTCCATCTCCTTCCCCAATGCCGACACTTCTGACTACGAGAACATCCCTGCCCTGAGCTCTGACTATGAGAACATCCAGCTTCCACCTCGGAGGCCCGTGAGGCCTGGCACATTTACAAAGCTCTTTGAGGAGCAGAGCCGGGCCCTGTCAGCTGCCAATGAGAACGATGGCTATGTGGATATGAGCAGCTTCAGTGCCTTTGACAGCAGGATGCAGGGCTCGGAGCCCGAGGCTGAGAGGTACGTCCACCTACCTGCTGTCCATGGCTCAGGGGCACTGGGGTGCAAAGCGGGGATCACAGATAGCATGGTATAGGGAGGGGACTTTTGCTGCTGGAGCCTTCCTTGTGCTGCATGTTGGAGCATCTGAAGCCAGAGTAGATTTTCTGTGTGAAAGTGGTATATACAAATCCTATACTTGGTGCAGATGTGGGCTTTGTTGTTTCTTGAGTCAAGGTCTTACTGTGTATCCCAGGCCAGCCTTGCAGTTATAATGTGGCCCCAGTGGCCTTGAACTTGTAGTGATCCTCCTGCCTCAGGCTTCCTGAGATGCTGGGATGACAGGCATGTGGCACTTGGCTAGTTGCTGATGAGATTTTCAGGGCTATATCTCATGTGCCAGGTGGATGCTTGGCTCTTTGTCTTTGGGAAAGTGACTGAGAGAAGGTTCTGGAATCCTGTCAAAGGAGACACATCTTCCCTCAGGAACTGCCCCAGGTGGACTGTGATCCCTTCTATTGTGTCACACATACTGTGTGCCTCAGGGAGGCGCAGAGGCCTCAGAGACAGTGCCTGGGGTCGTTGAGAGCTGACCTAGCTGCTTGTCGTAGACAGGATTACTACAGGGATGCAGGAAACAGAGGCACTGACAGAGTGGGTGCAGTGCTCACGCCAGGCTTAGGGCCAGTGGTTGAGGCTCACCCTGGATTTTCATGCTCTCTAGGGCACCTACTCTGGGCAGGGCCAGCTAGAGCCACAGAGTGATGAGGGGCCCAGCCAGGCACCTGTGGACACCCCAAGTCTCCACACATGCACTGCTGCAACTGCAGCGCAGGCTTGGGTGGGGTCAGCCTGACTCTATCACCCTGCCCAAGTACAAGCAAGGGTGTCCACTCTGCTCCAGTCAAAAGGCAGAGCAAAGGAGATACCAACCCTGCAGAGGGACTTGCAGCCAGGAGCTGTGAGCCTGGGTAAGCTGGGGTTCAGGAGCCGCTGTACCAGGGATGCAGGCAGCATCTGAGGAGACCTCGCTGGCGGCTCCTGGGTCCTGCTTGGCATCCCCAAGCCATGGGGACTCAGTGCGAGGCCCACACTCTCCTCTGTGGTGCCCTTCCTCCTATGCCAGCTCTTCTCTCTCATCTCATCCAATGGACAATGAGGAAAAGGGCAATCAGGTACTGTAGAATCACGAGTCTTCACAGCTAAAGGGAGTGTCTGCCATCATTTAATCTTCCTATGGAGGAAGCAACTGAGGCCCAAAGGGAGATAGGACTCAGACTTCTTGGCTTTTTATTTATGAACTTGCAGCAAGTTACATTGAAGGATACTAGGTCTGGTTGAGCAGGCTGTACATGATACAACCCAAGGGCAGCTCTTTCCACCCATATCTTTGTCACTTTCCCATTACTGGGAGGAAAAAACCTGACACAGCCTGGAGGAGCTGAAAGTTGCCTCGGCTCATGGATTCAGTGGATTCTGTCCATGGTCAGCCAGCTCTGAGGCCAGAACAGCATGGTAAAGGAAAGCTGCTCACGTCCTGGCAGCCAGGAAGCAGAGAGAAGGGGGGACACCTGGGAGGAGAAGGTCCTGCCCCTGAGACTGCCTTTAACCAGGCCCCACCTGGGATCAGCACCATCAGCTACAAAAGTATGGGTGCTGCGGCCTGGCAGCTGTGGGCTCCACTTTCTCACATGCCCTCAGCTGTGAGCTGCCTTACATTTCCTCCGAGCTGAGGGCTCAGTTCCAGGCCGCAGCTGGGTATGGTTGTGCACACCTGTATCCCAGCACGCTAGGAGGCTGAGGCAGCTTTCACGTTCCGACTCAGCCTGGGAAACTGAGTGAGTTAGTGAGACCCTGTCAAACTAAAACATAAGAGAGGACTGGGATTGCAGCTCAGTGCAAAGGCTATGGGCTCCATCCAAGTACTGAAAATAGAAAATTAAGCCAGTATCCCTGTAGTACTCCCAGGCAGTTTTGCTGAGAGCCAGGCTGACTGAGAGAGACCTGTGGGAACCACCTCCTGGTGCAGCAGCAGGGCAAAGCATCGTTCAGCTCTCAGGTTGGGGGAAGGCAGTCCCTGCCTCTCTAGCAGGAGCAGGTCTGGGCAGGGAGGTGTGGCTGGAGCCCCCATGGCCACCCACACAGGAATGTGCCGTGAGGCTAGGGCTGCACCAGTGGGTGCCCAAGCAGGAGGACACAGTTTCTTCTTTCTTCCTGCCTCAGTGGAGAGTCAAGCAGGAGCTGAAGTCAATCTCAGCAGCCTTGGAGCCAGAGCCCAGGTTCCGTAAGTGCTAGGGATCTTGGACAGGGCTGGTGGCAACTGTCCCCCTGCAAACACGTGACCGCCTGTGATTCCCCACACTAGTCTGTCCCTGTTAGACCCTGAGGGGCCTTTGGGGGTATTTTTTTTTTTTTAGGACAGTTGGTCTTTTTTCTTAAACGCATATGAAGGAAACTTACGGGAAAGTAGAATAGCAGCATCAGTCACCATAAGCAGAAGGCACTTGGGAAAATTAGACAAAGAGAAAAATGGAACAGTGGGTGCAGCAGGCTTGTGGTGAGCACGTGCCAGCTGGCTGGGGTCTCATGATCAGAAGCCCTGAAGATGCCCAGTTCCACTGGACTTCTGCTGAACCCCATCAGAAGGCTTCTGAATGGGTAGGGATGTTTAAACCCAAGTCCCTTCTCATGAAAGGGTCATCCATCACAAAACATCACTGGAGCCCAATAGTGACCCCTACACAGGGACAAGCAGCTCAGGGGCTAATAGATCAAGTTTCTTCTCTATGGTCACTTCCCTCTAGATGTCTGTCCATAGGCAGGAGCATTTTAGTAGCTATAGTAACATTAATAACCTTTTATTTTAAAATTTAAAAGATGATGCAGACCTATCATCCCAGTACTCTGGAGGCTGAGGCAGAACTCCAGGAGTTTAAGGCTCCATAGTGAGTTTAAGAGCAAGCTGGATTACATAGCAAGACTATCTCAAAAAGTAAATTATAAATTGTTACCTGTGTACAGTTTATGTGGTATACAAAAACCAAAA
>NW_004524809.1:2957332-2968871 GCF_000260255.1 Octodon degus
TGAATTGACCTTTATGCAAAAGAAAAAAAGGCAGAGATGTAGCCCAGCACCCTCACTTTTGTGCACAGAAGTTATGTGTCTGGTGTGGTAAGGAGTTGGTCTTAGCTCCAAATGTCCCAGGACTGGCAGGTTGCCACTTGCTAGAAGCCAGAGAAGAACCACACTTGGTCAGCGCCGGTGGGCCATGCAGTGTGGGCACCACCCCCATGGTGAACACCTAGGTCTTCCTGTTGCTTTCAAGCCTCCCCATCCTGTAGCCAGCTGGATTGGTGATGGACAGGGATCCCCATGCCACCTGCAGCTTTGTTCTGAACCCTCAGAATGCCCTGGGTAGCGCAGAGCCCTGGGTGATTCCCCAGCCTCCCAGCCTGCCTTAATGCATGTCATCCTAACATAGGCACGTGGGTAACCTGAATGCTTGGGGCCAGGTGCAGATGCCTGGGACACTGACCACCTCTGCATGCACCTTCATGTCACCACAGGTACATGGCAGTGACAATCATCTTGCCCTGTGCTATTGAGACACATGAGTCAGGACAGCATGTGAGAGGTGGCCACAAGCATCAGCCAGCATCAGGGCACAATCGAGGTCACTGGGCACAGGGTTTGATTACAGGATGCACTCTGGGAGGGAGAATGTGGCCCCTTGTACTGTGGAGATGTCTGTCTGTCTCCATCTCTGCCATCTCTAGTCCTGTCTCTGTGTGTCTGCGTCTCAGTCTATGTCTGTCTCTGTCTGTGTCTTTCAGTCTCTATTTCTGGCAATCTCTGTCACCCTGTCAGTCTCTCCATTTTTCTCTCTGTCTCTGTCTCTGTTTCTGACTTCTCTCTCTACCTGTCTGTGTCTGTGTCCAGTGAGTGATCAGACTAAAACCAACCCCTGCTGCATTCTTCCTGGAACTCTGTCCTGTGGCTGGGGCAGCCCATTATGTGGGTACCTCTCTGGCAAGGGGGCAGAATGCCCCAGTGTGCTGGTATGACCTTTGGTCTGAGAACTCAAGGGCATCCGGGAAAGTGCCGTCTACCTGCCTTAGGAAACACCATGTTTTCTGAACCCATTGCCTGTGTAAACAGTGAAACCCTCTCTTACTTCTTGTTAAGTATAGACAGAGCAGCAAGAAACACTATCATCACCATGGAAGGAGGTGACCTTCAGCTGGAGCGAGAGCTTTTGTGCGCATGAGCAGGGCCCAGCGAGGTCCCCTGCAGCGGGGTCCCTAGACAGGGTCTCCTGTGTTAAAGTTGAAGCACCAGAGCCAGGTCTCTGTCTGCAGCAGCCGAGAGCTGTCCTGTTATTATTATGTTTGTGATAAATGAACTCCTGCAGAGCTCTCATTAAGCCTCTCAGAGAGGACCAGGAGCCGCCCTAAAGATGATTGTGATCTCAACGGTGTCGCCCTGGACACGTGTGGCTGTGCTTCTTGTTGAAATTGACTGATGAGAAAATTCAGTTTTTAATTTTCTCACTTAAAATAAGACCATTTGGGGGCCTGCCCCTTAGCTCAGTTCTTTAAGTGGCTGCTTCAACAAAGCAATCAGGCTCAGGTTGCTGGTGTTCGATCCCCACAACTCAAGCCAGTCAAACCTGCCCTGAAGGCATTCGGAGCAAAAAAAAAAAAAATCCTTAAAATAAGACCATCTGCAGCTGTTTCTCTTAGCAATAATTTTTAATTAAATGCAATAAAATGCATGAGGAAGGACCCTAATAAGAAACTGTGTCAGAACACTCTCGGTCACACCACCCACTCCCACAGCAGGGAGACCTCCAACCAGTTCGTTTTCTTTTTAACTCTCAGAGCTGTGAAGGGGCAGAGAAACCCTGATGAAGAGTTTTTCATGCGAGATTTCAGCTCTAGACTTGGAGCTCCTGTGGGAGGTGAGAATTCTCACTGATAGAAGGCAGCCTGGCAGAAGACCCTTAGGGACACTGAGGAACACACTGGGGGAGAGGTGTCCTTTGTTCCTTTGAGGCACTCAGTCTGTGATCTCAGCCTGCTTTGTAGGGAGGAGCATGTCACACACAAGCTGTGGCTGCAGAGGTGGTTACACAAGTTCCGTGTATCCCTGCAGTTCTTGCCACCAAGTGCTCTGGTGTTCTGGGTAGCCATGAGCAAACAGATGGGGTGCTTGTCCCCCTGAGCTGAGGTTCTCCAGGAGAGGCACTGTGAGCACAGGAGCTCAAAGTCACCCACATGGCTGTTTGCGGAGAAGGGCATGCAACAGCACAGGGTGCACTTTGACCCATCGAGGATATCTCAGGGGAGTTGGTCAGGGCGACTGCTTAGAGGAGGAGGTGTTTGAAGGAACCTGCATATGGTGTCCCCTGAGAGCTGCAGGGACAGAGACTGAAGGCCAGTGGGGCTTTGGGGGCACAGGGAGCAAGGTGGCAGGGGGCCATCCTGAAGGGACTGCTTCTACCTCTGTGGGTGCAGAGTGACATTGGGATCTGTCACAAATTGGATCTGCGCTGGCCCCAAAGCCTGTCCCGGCCCCAGCTGGGTGTTCCTGGCCACAAGTCCTTGGCCAGGGGATGTGGCTCCTGCAGCAGTATGGGGTGGGGTCCCAGGCCAGCTGAAGGAAGGAGACAAGCCTCACAAGCCACCTTCCTCTGAACCCCAGGTTCTTCATGAGGATCAGAGGCCCTTGTGAGCTTAAGGATACATTCTCAGATGCCAGTGACACAGCAGGAAACATTAGGCAGTCACAGCACACATGGTCCCACAACGCCAAGGTCCCTGTGCCATTTCTGCTTTTAACAGGTGATGGGGCTACAGCCCCAAGAGATTAAGTGATTTTCCTAAAGTTGATAGCTGGTTTGGGCAGAGCAGAATTTGACCATAGAGGACACACACTCAAGCTCACGCCTCCTGCCTGCTGCAGCTACTTTCTAGGTCTCTGTCATGGCATAGTCTCGTTGCCTGACCTCCCACTAAGGGTAAGAATGGACTCCTAGGAATGGACTGCACTCATGCCCAGTCTCAGGCAGGAAGCTGTCCCAGACAGCTTGCTGGAAACAATCCTGTTGCTGCAGAAAGTTTTCGATCTGTGGGTACCAGGTATGCAGAGCCCGGAGCAGCCACACCACCCACTTTCCTCTTGGGCAGGCTGGGTCCTGATGCCAGGACCAGCTCCCTAACCCTTCACATCCAGCATGGTCCAGAGACCTCTACAGAAATAGATGAGGGCTGCATCCCACAGATCAGGAGAGGTGGAGACTGCCCAGGCCCAGGACTCTGAGGATGTGGCCTTCATCCCATTTCACAGACAAGGAAATGGCAGCTGAGAGCAGATATGTCATCTGCCTAAGGCCCCTTGGGTGTCAGGAAAAGCTGGCTCCAGACCTGTGGTGCAAGCCTGTAATCTCTACACTAGGGAGGCTGACGCAGAAGGATACTGTGATTTGGAGATGAGCTTGGGCTACACAGCAAGAATGTGTCTCAAATAAAAATAAACAAAGGGACAGAGAGAGAGACAGACAGACAGACAGACAGACAGACAGACAGACTAGGAGTTATGCAGGGATCTGCCTGACTCCTGGGCTCAAGCTCTTTTCCTGCCTCTGCTACCCCACACTGGGCAGGAAGCCCAAGCTGGCTGTGGGGATGTCACAGGCTCTGGGTCTTTAGTGTCCATGAGATTATGCTCCACAATCCCCTAGACTCACCCCTTGTTGCCTGTGCCCCATATCCTCAGCCACCAACAGTGACCCCGGCTCCCAACTGCCTGTGACTTTACTGCGTGTGGCTATGACCTTGGCAGGTGTCCACCAGCCTCATGTGTAGAGAGGAAGATTCACATTAACCATAGGACACACACCAGCCCCATCCATTGGCTGGCACTAGAGCACAGGCCTGGAGGGCAGCCCCCGAGAGACACGCAGGTCATGGACAGGCTGGAAACTAGCATTTAGAGGTTCGAGTCCATCCTTCTTGTTGTCATCTCAGCTCTACTGCCTGATGTGTGGACCAGGTGGTGGGCAGCGGTAGGGCCATGCTCTGTTGATGGAGTTAATTCTATACTGGCCACTTCTCCTTTAGAGGCAGAGGTGCTCAGGTTATGAAAGTTATCACAGAAACAGCTGCTGAGGAGACCAGCTGTTGATAATGCCCAGTGTCACTCTGCGTGTGACTAGGCAGTCGGGGCCTTGCAGTGGTGCCTCTGACAAGCCTGGGAAGTGCCGTGAAGGGAAAGTTACATCAACTTCTGTGAAAGTCACAAAGTGGGTTTCAGCTCACATAGGATCAAAAGTAGAACCCAAGAAGAGTAGAAGCCAGTGTGGAAGCCTCCTGTAGCTATGAATGCAGCTCCTGTGGCTAAGACAGCAGAAGCTTGTGGGAACCTCCCATGAGTCTCAAAAGATGGGCCCAGTGCAAGTCTGTAAAGACATTTCATGTTAGGCCTTGACAGTGAGAGAGTAAAACCCAGGGCCCCACACATGGCAGGCCATCCATGTTGCCTGTGTAGTGTTGCATTCAGTTGAATACTTTGTCTCATGCAGGAAGAGCAATGATTGTGGTGGTAGATGGTTGTTATGTCTACACTTGTTGTGAATTTGGATCCCAGGAAACCAACTAACATTGTAACTCAAGCTCTGTGGTGTATCCAAGCAGCTCTTTGACTCCAGGGTAGTAAACAACAGTGTGAGAAGTGATTCTGAGTCCTGGTAAAAGGCAAATACAGACTTCATGGTGTTCCAAACCTTAGGACAGACACTGGTACAGGACAAGGTCTCCCCCTCTGGCAAGGCCAGGAAAGGTGGTGTTTAGACTGGGTGCTGCTTTTTCTACTTGTGGTTCTGTAGGTCAGAGTTGAGTGGGTTCAGCCTGGCTTTCAGCTCAAATCTCAGGAAGCCAAAGCCCAAACATCAGCTGCCCTGGCCTCTACCCCATCCAGGATGTCAGCTGACTCTGTTTCCATGAGAGCAAGGCCTGTGTCCCCTGCTTTCCCTGTGGTCCTCTAGCAACAGGGGATTGAGTCTTTCTCACTCTTCACTTCAGCAAAGAAAAGTCTCTGCTTTCACAGACCAGGGTAGTGAGGCTCAGCTTCTCAGATAGTGCAGGACCATCTGGAGCCTCAGGCCCATCTGCAGAGCCCTTCTGTGGTGGAATGCAGTCTGTATGGCTCTGGGATCATACAGTGGATGCTTCTGAGGGCCACAATTTTGCCTACCATAGTCCTCTCTGATCTCGAGAGACTCCTATCTGTTCTCAGTGCAAAGCCTATTCCCCTCCCAAGTCTCCTAGGCCTCATCTGATGAGTTTCTGCTCAACCCATCTCACTTGAACCTCTTCAGCTCAAAACCCCAAATGTTGTTATGTAAATCATGGGAATCAGATGTGCAGGAGGCTCTGGGATGACCCATACCTGACATATGCAACTTAGAGGAAGGATTTACTTGGCTCACAGTTTCCAAGGGTTCAGTCCACTGTGAGCTGCCCCAAGGCAGAGGGTGTGGCAGAAGGGCCTGGCAGAAGACAGAAGCTTACCTATGGCAGCCAGGAAGGGGAGAGAGGAAGGAGCCAGAGGTGAGAATGTGCCCTTGGTGGTCACAGCCCCAAGACCACCTCCAATAGGCCACACCTCATCCAGCATAGTCACATGAATGCAGCAATAGATGACTTCACAGAAGAACATGGTGGCAACAGTTCAGTCACCTTCCACACTCAGAAGACATTGGGGACATTTTTGACCCAAACACTAGCACTGTCTTTCTATGAAGCTGAGAAAATGAAGAAACCAGTTAGCTACTCATGTACAGTGATGGGGCTGCCTAGGCATGAGGAGATAGGTCACATGGGCAGGTGACACTTCCCATCCTCAGCCTGTGGGACCAGCATCCTTGACCCCTCCACAGGTGGTTCTGGCTACACATACAGGGTTCATCCTCTTCTAGGGCCATGGGGTTTTGGAAGACATAGCATGCCTTTGTCATCCAATAATGGCTAGAAGCATAGGAAGAATTAGCTTTTGTTTTTTAGTACCAGGGATTAAACTCAGGACCCTGCACTTGCATGGCAAGCACTTATTCTGCTGAGTTATCCCCCCAGCCCTAGAAGCATATGAAGGATGAGGCTGGTGTGAGAGTAGGGTTTGATTGGCAAAGGTTGGTAAGCTCCAAGAAAGAGGAGCCTGAGGTCCTGTCTCCTGTCCTTTCTCTCAATGCCAGTGTTGCCATTTCCCTCTGGCAGGGGCTGGGGGCTGAACTGCTCCTGTCCTTTGTGAGTGGCCAGGAGTGGAGGACCTGCCTCAGTGGCCTGGCTCAGGTTCATGGAGGTGTCACATGGTCAGAATTCCACCCATGGTGGAAGAGCTCCATTGTGAGGATAGTCCAGTAGAAATGAGGTTGAGTCAGTCCATTTTAGTCCAAAAAGCATTTTTAAAGAGTGTTCTAAAGGGTGACAAGCACTCCAAGAATGGAGATTTTGAGGGGAAGTTAAATCTCACAGTGTTGACTCCCTGCCCCCAGGCACACGCACATACACATGTGTATGTCTGCATCCTGCCCCAGGCTCTTCTAGTCATAGTGGCCAAATGTTGGGCACAATGCACCCAGCTCTGTCCACTGCATTCTAATGCCCAAGTGCTTCCTGATAGCAACCTGGCCGTTCCCAATCTCTCACAACTCTGAAAATGCTGGACTGAACAGCTTTACATGTGTTTGCACTGATTTAAAAGAGCACTTAGAGGTAAAGACAAAGACCAACCAGCCTCACTGTGCTGACAGAGTCCCACTTGTGTGGGGTGAATTCTGTTCCTGCCACATGTGGCCATGGCCTTTATTACTCCTGTGGCCTTTGTTACTGTGACAGTTTACCTTAAATAGTGAATTACTTAATCAAGGAAAACCCTGCTGTGAGTTCCACAGAAACAGCCACTGTACAGATGTGGTCACAGGCCACAGAGCAGAGCTCAGGCTGTGTGTAAGACATTGGTCCCATAAGCCTGTAATAATGTCTCCTTCATCATGCATAACCCAGCATGCACGTGTTCTCCGTGCTGCTGGGGTAAACAGCCTGCTTGTGCGCTGCCAGGGGATGGTGTGGAGACCCTGATGGAGGTCGCAGCGCCTGCCCACTGGCTCCTATGCCTGCTGTACTCTGCTCTCCTGCGGACATGTGCCTTCTGCATACTAAGAAGCAAGGTGAAAGCAGCTGCACAGTGTGGTTCCTCCGTGCTGCAGCAGCCCCAGCCCCAGCACCTGTCCTGACACAGAACACTACTGAGTGCCCAGGTGGGAACTTGCATTTTGTATTCTTGCTGTGTTTTCATGGTGGGTGTGATACTGTCATGACAGTTGTCTGCATAGGGACAGCTCCAGGCATGCTCTGTCCAGAGGGCTCCATTGGGCCAGGTCAGTGGCTGCCTGCATAGAGCTATGTCTTTTGAGACTGGAGGAGGTGTTGGGAGCAGCATTAGCGAGAGCCACGGTGCCCCAAGGTGCTGCTGCTGTGTGGGGTGACCCGGCTTCAATCTGGATGGCTTTGCATGTGGAACCCGGGTTGCTGTGAAGTCTGCCATGCTGGGGTCGTGAGATTCTGGAGGTGACAGTGGAGCTGGTGGTGTGAATAATTCAGGATCTGGGATGTGAGGGTTCCTGGAGGGAGGAAGAGATAAGCAAGTTTAGATAAGAAGCAGGCTCGGTTTGTCTGGGATAAGATCTCAGAAGAGATACAGAAGTCACTTGGCAAAGGGCACAGGCACAGTGATAGCCATGCTTTGCAGTATCTAGGAGGACAGTGGAAGGGCAGGAGGAGTCCGTCCCCAGAAGTGTGACTGGGGGACCCACCCACAGCTGTGCCATCCTCTTCCAGAGAGGACTCTGGCAGTTGCTGGAATCCAAATACTCGGCTTCCTCTCTGCTTGCAGTGTTGGGCCTGTGAGTGGAGTGGGGCTGCGGCGTGCTGTACCCAGAGACAGAGTAGTGCCTCCGCACACTGAGGCACCTGGTGTCCACCATCCCGGAGTGACTCCTTGCAGTGGCCTGCCCCTGACCACCAAGGCCCGGACAGGTGCAGGCACACGGCTCAGCCTGGCGCTGCCAGCCCCTAGCTGGCACCAGCCAGGATGCCTCTCACTGTTGGGCTCCTCTCCATCCCTGCAGTCCCTCCCATCTCTCCCGTGTCCCGCCATCTAGCCACATCCTCTCAGTGCCTTGTGTCAGGCGGTGGGCAAGGGATGGGTGGGTGTCACACACTGGCCCCTCTGTCGTGGCGTCACTGTGCCTACTGAGCCTGCTGTGAAGAGAGAAGCCAGGAGGACTGTGCTTTTGAAACATTTGTTATATTTATCAAATGAGGTCTTGCATTCCTACTCTTAATTGAAAACTCCTGATTGTGGAATACTTGCTATTTCTGCAAGAAAAAGGGAATCTAAATTGGTCTGCCTCTTGTGCTCATGTTTGATGTTTTGCTTGATTTATTGCACTTTCCTTTTTAGGATGTGGCTCTGCAAGAGAAGCAGGACCCCAGCCCAAACTTACTGCAGCAGGAGGCCCAAGAGCCTCCTAGGCAGGAGGATGCTCTGTGGAGCCCCTCTACCCACACTGGTGGCCCTTGAGGGCACAGCCAGCCATCCTGCAGGCAAAGCAAAAGTTTGGTGGCTGGAAGGAGCAAAAATGCTTGGGGTCATGCCTGTGTGTGCTCCCAGGCAGTGCCCTAATTTCTTAGAATCCCTGCAGCATCCTCTGTCCCTGTCCTCACAGACAGGAGAAGAAACTGAGGCCCAGAAGGGAGAAGTGGCATGCAGGAAAGCTGGGTGAACATGCACCTGACTGCCCGCTTACACTCCTTAGCAGTAATAAGCCTGCAAGAAAATCCACTTGGCTGGTCAAATAGCTCAGCGGATTAAAGCACCTGCTTAGACAGATGCATGGGGCCAGGGGTTCAATCCCCAGGCCTGCCATACCAACCCCGCCCCCAGGGCACGCTGAGCCAGCACTTGAGACTGGGCACGGTGGCTTACACCTGTAATAGCAACACTTGGGAGGCTGTAAACAGGAGAATCACTACGAGTCTGATACAGTAGTGAGACCCAGAGTACCGTGTAGACCCTGCCCTAAAATTCTGAAGGAAAAAAAAAAAAACTTCCACTTAAAGAACAGATTCCAGGCCACCCCTGGGCCCCAAGTCCAAATGTTGACTGTGCCTGGGATCTCTGTGTTTGTATCCCAGTCCCTGTCAGCCTGGCCCAGAACTGGGCAGTTGAGGGTAAAACGCCCTCCAGAGTGGGAACAGGTGGGTGAGTCACAGTGTCCAGCTTTGTCACCCTGGCTGCACTGAGAACTCGGACACAGAACAAAGAATGAAGCATGCCCTGGCAGTGGGGCTCCCTGGCTGTGTGAGCTGGGTTTGTCACTGTCTCTGTGCCTCGGTCCTGTCACTGTGATATGGAGCTGACCATGATCCTCCGGGTGCTGGGACAGCTGAGCTGGCCAGAGCAGAGCAACACAAGCTTTTGTCCTGTGCCCAAGGCTACTGATCTGGGCAGAAAGCCCCAAGCCTGGAACACAGGACCCCCTTACCAGGGTCTGGCCTCCTGTTAAGGGCAGTTCAGCTGCACTGGCTTAGAAGCAGCCCAGGGCTTCCAGGGCCCTAGGTTTCTGTGTTTCATTCCTTTCTGTCATGTGTCCTTCTGATACTGTGCCCCCACCTGTCCTGGGGTTGTGGAACCCCTCCTGGTCCACACTGGCTGGGATTGACACAGGAAAGGTTCCATCCAGCCGCTCCCGGAAGTTGCCCTCCACCTGCTGGCCACGTCAGCCCTGACTTCCTTTACTCTGGGACATGTGAACCAAGACCGGAATTCCTCCCTCAGGGCTGGAAGGGTGGTGCCCAGCAATGGGAAGCCCCCCCCATAGGGATCCCCCCACCCTGGTGGCCGTGTGCACTGTATTCTGAGTTCCTCTTTCTGCTCTTCAACAGCCAGGAGGTCTTTATACCTAGGAGTTTAGGGGCCAGCGAGATAGCTCAGCGGTCTACAGCACCTGCTTAGGCAAACTTAGGCAGGTGCAGGGAACCATGTTTCGATTCCTGGCGCCACATACCACACCAGCCCCACCCTCCGGGTGGGTTGAGCCGGCCAATAATAATAATAATAATAATAATAATAATAATAATAATAATAATAATAATAATAATAATAATAATAATAATAATATATACCTGGGAGTTTAGGAGAGGGGCAGGCAGGGAGGCTGTATGGGGTTCACCCACAGAGATGGGCCCTTGGCATCAGAAATGACCTGACTATGGTGCCACAGTGCAGCTGGGCCTGCAGGTGTGGCACTGTGGGCTTTGTTCCTCTGTGCGGACCATGTGTACCTAGATCTGGGCTCTGAGAGCTGTGTCCAGGTCCTCCCTTCAGGGACAGGGGCATCCTGGGCTCTAGAATCTGGGAAGGTCAAGAGTAAGCCCCCAAGGTGGAGAGGAAGGCAAGGAAGGGTGTGAGATGAGCAGGGTGTGGGGAGGTGGCAGGGTGCAGGGACCTCTACACCCTGCTGTTTCTTTCATCACTGTTGTTGTTAACATATATTCTGGTAAACGCAGGCTTGTTCGCACACATTTCCCTCCTGGATCTTAACCAGGGGAGGCTTGGGCTCTGATGGCTGACTGGGGGTTCCAGTGTGATCTCCATGTCTGAGGGGTTTGTGGTTGGGGCGCTAAGGGTGCCCAGGTTCCCTTGAGATTTGCTCCTTAGCCTGCTGTGACCACCATCTCTGGCCCAGGTGGTGGGAAGAAGGCACTGCTGGCTGCTGAAAGCACAAAAGCCTCACAACCCACATTTCAAAGTAATTGCTGACCCAGAACAGCCTTCCTGCTGGCCTGTAAAAGCCTCCAGAGGCCCCTGGCCCAGGGAGCTCCTCACACCAGCTGGCGTGGGGCTCTGTCTATGATCCTCTGGGGTTCCAGCCTGGGTCATTTCAGGGTTAGGTCATGGTTTCCACAGTAGAGCTGAGCACTAGGCCTCTCCCTCCCTATGGGGAGACAGTATAGGGTCCATGGAGATGGGCTAGCGGATGTCCCTGAGCCCAGGGTGTCAGTGTTATTTCCCATCATGTGGGAACCAGGAAACCAACTTGGGAGTCTCATGTATGAGACCAGCAAGAGGGGTGCAGCAAGAGGGGTGTTCTCAGAGGCAACGCTCAGCCACAGCCACCTTCCCAGGTGGTGGGCAGTGATGTTTTTGTCTCGGGCTGTATTTGTGTCCAGGGAAGCTCCTCTGGCTTGCAGCTATTCTGTACTTAGAGCCCAACCCCAGCACACAACCTGGGGGCCCAAGATGCACTTAGGGGCTACGGCCAGAGCCTTCCACACCTCAAAGAGGGAGCCATCACATGGCTGCTGGTGCCTGTGCTCTGTGGCCACCATTTAAGGCCAGCAGTGCTGTTACCCTGATTTTCAGAGGAGAAACTGAGGCGTGGAAAACTTGTCCATGATTGAGTAGCTGATGGGGTAGAGGACAGGACTTGAAGCCAGGCAGCTGGCGCAGTGGGAGAACTCCTGGCCACGCCTCCTCCCAAGTGTAAATGCAAGCTGGGGCT
>NW_004524809.1:2972818-2981189 GCF_000260255.1 Octodon degus
GGGGAGGTGAGAGGTTGTAAAGTTAGGAGATGGTGATGCAGAGCTCCCTGCATGCTGAGCTTCTCCAGTCTGTAGCCTGTGAATCACAGCTTGTTAACACAGGTGCAGAGGAAAACCAGCAGGCCTGGTGCTGGGCGGGAGGGGACATCACCAGTCAGAGAGCAAGGCTGAGCCGCTCTTGCTGCTTGGCAAGATATGGAAGTTGAGTTTTCTAAAGCCCCTCTCTCCAGAGCTATGACAAGGCCACTCCTGCTGACATGGGGACACCATACATCTCTCCAAGGAGACATTCAGTTGTCCTATGCCTGGGCCTGCCCTACTGTCCACCCCCACGTGCATCTCACAGATGGGGAGATACTGCCCTGAGATGGTTATATGGCCCCAGTTATGGGGTGGCAGGGAACCCTGGTACCCTGGGCTCCTGTCACCATGTGAGCATCCTTTGGGCCCTGCCCTCCATCAAAGGCCTGGCTTGCAGCACAGACAGCCCCTGCCTCCCCAGAGACCCTGCCATCCACTTGAGGAATAGAGCTCATAGGGGTCAGATCTGAAAGCAGAGGAGGTGTCAGAGAGAGAGAGGTTGCTGGTTCCGGGGACCTGGGGGTGTGAGGAACGCATGTGTGAGAATTTGGGGTCCCTGATGTGTATCCTGCCGCCCTCTAAGCACCCAAGTACCTCTGTTCATGAGGCTTCTCTGTCCCGCGTCCCCTTCTCAGGTGGCCTGGCCTGGGCCCCATCTTGTCTCTGCTCCCACTGGCCAGCAGAACACCTCTGCTCATGAGGCTTCTCTGTCCCTTGTCTCCTTCCCCCCAGGTTGCCTGGCCTGGGCCCCATCTTGTCCCTGCTACCCCGCCCCACTAGGTCTAGCCCTTTATAATGCATTCCCAGCAATGTCCTGTCTGCCTAATGAGTTCCAGCCCTAAGCTGAGCTCTGTCAGGGCTGCAGCTCCCAAGGGCTGTGGCCCAGGATGGATTTGGATGGCACTGGTCCCCCTGTGAAGGCAAGCACATGTCCTCACAGCCATAGGCTTTGGGCAAGGGTGGTGCACAGTGTCACTTATAGTGACAGGTTCTTTTATGAAGTTTGGACTTGTGCTCCCTGTAAAGCAGTGGTGGACAGCTCAGTGAGGACAATACAGGCTCTTCTGCCCTGGTCAGAGAACCTGCTCTGTGCAAGGTGGTAGCAGCTTCTGTTCAGTCCCACAAGGAACCTTACTTTACACTTGAGAAACAGATTGAGTGAGCTGTCCAGGGTCACACAATAGCTGTCTTCTACTGATCCCAAGTCCTAGGCCTCATGGTCACTGACTGGTGGTGCCAACTGCCTCATTTCTCCAGCATGTGACTCCATGGTGAGCCCCTCGTGTCCAAACTCACACGACCACATGCTCACTTCCTGGTGAGTCCCCATGCAAGGCACCAAGGGAACCAGCAATCACAGGGTGCTGTGGAGATGCTCTGAGCCCCACAGGCTCTGCCAGGGTGTAGACCAGGTGCCCTCTGACCTCTATTTATCATGCCAGTGGACAAATCCTATAAACCTACCTAAAGCAGAGAGGGAAAGGTCACTGTCCCTGATTCCTCCATGGGTTAACACCATGGAGCAGCTGCCTGACCAATTATGGATGGGTAGATGGACAGCTGAGTTTGTCAGTGGAAGCAGGGCTAGATGGTGGATGGGTGCATGGGTGGGACTGGGCAGTGGAAGTGTGAGTAGATGGATGGATTGTGGATGTGTGGATGTATAGATGGTGAGTAGATTGGATGGATGGGTGGATGGATGTGTGAGTGGGTGGGTGGATGGATGGATGGATGGGTTGGACGATGAATGAGTGTATGGACAAGAGAATGAACATGGGTGGATGACTGAACAGATGGGTAGTTGAATAAAGGAATGGATATATGAGTTGATGGATAGGTACATGCACACATGATGGATGGATGGATGGATGGATGGATGGATGGATGGATGGATGGATGGAAAAATGGTGGACAAATAGATAAGTAGATAGATGAGTGGGTAAGTGAGTAGAAGGATGGATAAGCAGATAGATAAATGAATAAATAGATTATTGAGAGGAGTGGATGAATGTGTATATAGACAGGTGAGTGAGTGGATGAGTGAGTGGGTGGAACAGAATCTTCTCATATGTGACAATAAAGTTATGCCCCAAGAGTTCTGGTACCTAAGTGGTGCTCCTAATAGCCATCTGGACTAGAGAGCCATTAGAGTGAAGACAGTGTCTTTCTCTGCACTCTACCCTGGTATCTACAGCATCTGGAACACTACAGATCCCTGTGGGCTTCCATAGACATACTGAGGGAGCCCCTCCCAAGCTGGCATTGATAGCTGGATGCCATGTGGGTGTCTCTAGTCAGCTCCCCAAGAAGAAGTGATTCTCAGCTGGGACGGAGGGCCTGTGGAGTCAACGAGAACATTTTTAAGTGATTGTCAAGAAGACACCTTCAGGGTATTGGTTCTGCCCCTGCAGCTTCTTCAGCAATCTTCAAGGCGTTGGCTTGGCCATGCCGTGTCATACTGTGAAAGGTTATCATGGTGACTGATTGCCTCATGCTGTGCTCAGTCCCAAAATGGAACGATGAAGTCAGTGACACAGATGTCATCAGCACCCCAAGCCTGGTGCTGGGTTGTTTTCATGCTTGTTCTGCAAGCAGAAGTCAGTCCACCCAGCCCTGCCCCCCTGGCCCTGGCCACCCTGAGGCTGCACCTGGGCTGGACAGGGGGTAGGGCTGTGTAGCAGTGACTGGGTCTGCGTCATCTGTAAGGCCTGCATCTGCAGCAGTGAGCAAGGGCAACTTAGCTGATCAGTCCTTACAGTTGACAGGGGCCTGCTACGTTGAAATGCATCAGGAGGACACACATGCTGTACTTAGAAAAGGCCTGGTCAGCAGCACCTGTTAAACTTGAGTAGTCCTGGGGCTAGCAGCAATGGCAGAGGCTGGGCCAGGTGGCCAGGCATCGGTCAGTGGAGGCCAGAGCCAGTGTTTGGTCAGATTTGTTGTTGTTGTTGTTGCTGCTGCTGCTGCTGCTGGTGCTGCTGTTGTTTTGAGACAGGATCTTATTATGCAGTTCAGGCTGTCCCTGAGCTCATTTTGTAGCCCAGGCTGGCCTCAAACCCACAACCATCCTCCTGCCTTAGCTTCTCAAGTGATGGGATTACAGATGTGCGCCACCATGCCTGGCTGTTTGTTCAGCTTGGACCTGGGAGCCATCCTGGTCCCACTGTTCAATGCCCCCAGGGTAGTTTCCATTTGCACTGTGCAGGTCTGGGTGCTGGGCAGCTCAGAAGCAGCCAGGTGAGAGGGTAACCAGGTGCCCAGCTTAGAGACATGGGCCTTTGTCTCTGCTCTCTCCCTTCTTTTTTTTTTTTTTTTTTTGCTCTCTCCCTTCTGACCCTACAGACTCAGTGAGACAGTGACTCGTGAGCCCCAGCCCCATAGTGCTGACTGAATTCACAATCCTTACTCTTCAGTCTCCGAGATGGGACAATGCACGTTCAGGGGCTGTGTGTCAGCCCTGCCCTTGGTCCCCGGGCTCTGTGGAATGGGATGGGCTGAGCAGTGGAGCCTGAGGAACCATGCAATTGGAGTGTGCTTTGAGAAAGTAGCTCTGGACTGGAAATGATTGGGTACCAGGGACTGAAAAACAGCTGCTTCGGGCACCCAGGTAGGAGGTGGCCTGGGCCGCGGAGGCCTGGGACTCATGGATGTCAAAGGGAGAAGTTTGAGGTGATGGAGTTCCTAAGGCAAGGGGCACTGAGGGATGTACAGGAGTTTGTTTCTAGGGCCAGCCAGATAGCTCAGCAGATTAAAGTGCCTGCTTAGGCAGATACAGGAACCAGGGATTGATCCCTAGTGTGCCGTTGGCCCCACCCCTGGGTTGTGCTGAGACAGTGATTGAGACTGGGTATGGTGGCGCATGCCTGTAATCTCAGCGCTTTGGAGGCTGAAAACAAGAGGCTCACTATGAGTCCAATCTGTGTAGTGAGATGCTATAGACCCTATACTAAATGCATTAAATAAATAGTTTATTTCTGAAGCACTGGGGTCACAGCTGGTCCCTGCCTCACTCCACACTGTGAGATGAGGGCCTCTTGTCACAGGGAACACTGACTCTTCAGGGTGCATGCTCCTGACCCCACTGGGGCCCACACCTTCCTGGGGTTATGGGAAGGAGGGATGGCACACTCAGCATCCTGGCCAAGGGCTTCTCTGCCCCCTAGGTGGGAGATGTGTAAGTTGTGTAAAGTACATGTGTTTGAAAGACAAGGCAAGCAAAGTCTGCAAAGGAAGCAGAGGTGTGAGCTAAGGGGAGGAAGACAGGCCTCCATGGCAGCCCCCTCCCCTCCACTGGGGGCAGGAAGGCCCATCAACTCTGACTCAGCACTGGTGCTGGGGCTTCAGGCGTTCTGGAGGCAGAGCCAAGTTCTGTCTCCAGCGTGGCTGAGAAGCAGCTCCAGGAGGACCCAGGGTGCCCAGCTGCCAGGCCTGGCCCTTGTCAGCTCCATGGACTCAGCCACAGCAGGTGTGTGCTTCCTCCTCACTGCCTGTTACCCACCGTCAGCCACTGGGGTCATCCACTGGGCGGTCCCAGGAGCAGGTGTGAGTGATAAGTGTGACCAGGCTCCCGGACCTGGAGAACAAAAGTGGTTTTGTGGGACATGTCAAAGCCTTGATGCCTGGGCAGGAGGGAGCCATAGGAGGTCCTGAAGCAGGAGAAGAGCCCCTATCTTACTGTAGGGTGTCCCCGAGACTGCAACGTGGTGCTTGCTGATGCTTCTCTGGGTTCTCCCTGCTGGGCTCCTGCCCAGTGTGAGTGGATCATGGCTCAGGGCATGGCACACACACCTCGGCCCAACCCCACCCTCAACTGCAGGCCGCCCTGAGGTGGGGGATGCAGAGTTGAGGCCGACCAACTCTGCCAGCAGGGAGCTCTGACCCTTTTTCCCTCCGCTCAGCGCCTATACAGAGCCCTACAAGGTTTGTCCTGTCTTGGCAACGGCACCCAGAGAGGACATTGGATCTGAGGAGGAACAGGGCAGCTCTGAGGAAGAGGATGGCACCCAAAGGGACTCCAGTGTCGCTCACAAGGTAGGCATGGAAGGTGGGAGTACGGTGGGCAGGGTGGGAGGAGCCACCTGGAGCTACCAGGAGCTGCCCAGCTCTGAGGTATGAGACACCTTGAGTAAAGCTGCCTGACTAGAGTGACCACTGCCTTGGGCTCTTAGCTTGCCTCTCCATCTGGGTGATGGAGTCCTTGGGCAAGGTGCATTGATGGATGTATAAGAGTTTGGTCCTGAAGCAATGGGGACACAGCTCATCTCTGCCCCACTCAGCACTGTCACATGAGGGCCTCAGATCACAAGGGACCCTGACTCTTCAGGATGACAGCACCTGCTGTCTGTGAGACTCAAGTAGCCTCATCCTTTCCACACAACCCGGGGAGATAGCACCCCCAGAGTCTGCAGGGAACAGGGCCAGGGATTCAGATCCCAGAGGCCAAGTGCTCACATCATGTGCTATCTCTGAGTCCACAGAGCCCAGCGTGCTCAGTACAGGGAGCCCTGGAGACCTGGACCCAGGCCCTGGCAGTTGTCAGGGCCACCCTGGGAGTAGGGAGAGGGCTGGTGATGCAGGCAGCCTGTCTGTGACCTAATGTCACAGCTATGGTGCCTGCTTGGGCATCAACAGTGAGAGTTCTTTGTGGGCCAGGGTGGGTACCACACTTGCCACCATGCCCACCATGACAGTGCCAAGGACTTGGAGCCCCAGGTTCCTATGTGTCCATAGCCAGGCAGAGCTGGGGCTGTTCTGAGCATCTGTCATTGTGTGGCCTGGAGGGAGGAACATGTTGGTGCCAGGTTGGGTAGTCCCTAGGTCTGGGTGTCCACCAAGGAGCCAGCATCTTCCCTTCCTGAGCTGGCACATGGTGCCAGACCCTGTGCCCCACAGACTGTGGCGGTGGTGGAGCCCCTCACACTCATGCCTGGTCTGCAGGTCTCACAGCAGGGACACCTGCCCACCACACAGTGGCTCCCCAGAACTCTCCCTGGGGCTCCATGAAGGTGGAGGCACTGGTGGTGGAACTGATGTTTATACAGAAAGCCTCAAACTGAGAAACTGAGGAGAGGAGAGACCTGCCCTCAGGGTGGCCTTGGAGCTCTGGGCTGTGGGCTTCTGGTGCCGCATGTCCACCATGGCCGCATGGGGCTCATCTGTGCTCCAGTAATGGCCCTGTTCCTTGGCCTGCTCACTCCACTGCCATGCGTGTCATTCACACACCTCCAGGCACACATGGTGTGAGGTCTCAGAGGCAAGCACCAGCTAGCCGTGCAGAGTCCTGGCTCCACCCCACACCACAAGGGAAAAGATTTCTCTGGGGAAGATCCCAGCAGGACCGAGCATCTGACAGAAGGTTTCATCTCCCCAGGGACGGGGCTGACTGTTCCGTGTTGGGCCAGCACAGAGGTCACCATCAGAATCCTCACCCCTGCACAGGGAGCTGGAGTAAGGAACAGGAGGTCACTCACAGCTCTCTCCCTTGTCCCCCACCATCAGAGAAATTTATTTCTCTAAAAGGCAAAGACCCCTTTTCTCTGCTCCTCAGTGCCAGGAGGGGAAATGTTTCTTTCCCTTGTCCCAGAAGAACAGGCCTCAGGAAACATGCAGGGAGTGGCTGGGACATTAGGGCCCTGGGACAGCCAAGTGCTCTGGAGAGACCTGAGCACGGGACGAGAGGCCAAGGCTACCACCTCCATGCATGTGATCTCTCTCTCCTGTCCAGAGCACGGAGGCCACAGGTGGTAGGAGGGAGGAGAAGAGCCAAGATGTAGGGGGTTGACAGTATCTGTGGCTACATGAAAGGTATTTCAGAGGCTGGCAGTGCCACTCCTACCCCCAGCCAGCTGGAGTGGGGTGTGGCCCTCCAGCTGCACCTGTGTCTTCTGGGCATCTTAGTATCACTTGTCCCTGCAGGAACCAGGCATGCATCAGGTTGTGGCACTCAGGAAACTGAGGCAGGAGGATCATGAGTTTGAGGCCAGCCTGGGCAACTTAGCAAGATCCTGTCTCAAAATACTTCAGTCAACAACAGTAACAATGAGCCCTGTACAGAGGTATTATCCCAAGTTCTCTGCTGTCGTCAGAGGAGGCTGTACTGGAATCAATTTCTGATCTGCTGAGCCACAGGGATAATGGTGTCTGTCTGGGGCTTGGCCCAGGGGACTCCCTTCCCCAGGTTAGCATGGGTTGCTGTCACAGGCCACTCAACTCTGAATAGTAGGAGACTCCCAGTGGCTACACAGGCTGCACTTCCCAGCCCTGTGTAACAGCACCTCATCCCAGGCCTTGGTGACGTCCTGGGAAGCAGCTGTCCTGAGCCAGATTTGCTACATCACAGACACAGCCTTGAGGAGATGCTAGGACTTCTGTGCTTAGATTCACATAAAATACAAAAACATTACACATTAACAGAAGCAGCTTTGTATAGGGGAAGCCCATTTTCTAAAGTGAGCAGCACCAATCAATCAGTGGCAGTGTGGCATGGGGCTCTCATTCTTACCACCGTGGTGATCCTGGCCACTGGGGGCAGCTAGGCCCTTCTGCCTCCTGCCTTGGCTCCTGCAAGTCTGCAGGGGACTCAGATGGGGCCACCACCAAGTCCTAGCCTGCGCGCATGGTCTCAGAGGGGCTGAACCTTCAACTCTGTTAACAGGCCTGGAAACTTCAGGATGGGCCAACTAAGAGAGAAACGCGTTATTTAGCACCTGCTGCGTGCTGCACCGTGTCTGATGTATGTGCTTACAGCCATCTCCTGTGTGGGGGATGAGGTCACCAGCAGCTCTGAGAATGTGCACAGGGACAAAGGCCAATGCAGGACTCTGAGGGGGCTGAGGTTCTTCCCAAGAAGTGGCTGCAGCCTACCAGACCCCACATTTCCCTTCTCCTCCCCGCTGGCCCTCAGGCCTGGGTTGGCTCCACCCAATCAGTGATCCCGGGACAGCTGGCTACAAGGGAGGTATGGATAGAAATGAACTCGCATGCATAGCTGGTTAGTCCATTGTGCAGCCTCACCCAGGTCACAGATCAGAAAATCGAGGCATGGAAGGTTTTGGACCATTTGGTTGGTCAGAGTCGGGCAGGAAGCAGGTCAGTTCTGGAGCTGGCACTTGTACCTGCACCATGCTATTGTTCTTCTCATCTGTCACAGAGGGTCAGTACAGAGGGCCATTGAGTGGTTCTTCATCCTCACATGGGGAGACTGAGGCTGGCCTTGGAGAGCCACTGTGTGGGAGAACCAGTGTATGCCTGGTGCCCTGTGTGCCCCAAGGACTACCTGCCCTTGTCATAC
>NW_004524809.1:2984779-2988053 GCF_000260255.1 Octodon degus
TGGCTGCTGCAGCTCTAGCCATCATTAGTGTCCCACGCAGAGAGTAGAAAGGGGGTAAACAAAAATGTGTGCCTTCTAGCCCAGGTAGCCCCTTGGAAACACTCCTGGAAGTGTCATTGGATGGCTTCTTCCACCTGGTTGGACACCTCTAGTTTCAGAGGAAGCTGGATGAACTGATCAAAGCTGAGATCTGCTCAGTACATTCATCCAGGAGCCAGATGAGGGCAACGGGACAAGAGGTTCTTCGATAGTAGAGTAAGGGACACTGTGGCCTCTGCCCACATCCCGCTGGATGGACCCTGCCTCTCCCACTCTCCTTGGCCCAGGATGATTTCAGCAAATGCTTCCCAGATTGCTGTTGCTGCTGCTCTTTCTGATTCTCCGGTGCTGATCCAAAGACAGCAATTCCGCCCCCTGAGGTCTCCCACATCTGAGCAGTGGGCCTGGCCCACACTCCTGTGTGGGTGCCCTGCTGCTGGGGTGAGCTCTGGTGATGTGCCCAGCTGTCACGGGGCTGGGAGATGGTGCTGCCCTGGCCACTCCTCAGTGTCTCCCTCTGCTTCCCTCCTGTCCGGCTCTGTGCCCTTAGAGGCTGTCTTTGGTGCATGTTGACCACTGAATGCCCACCTCTGTGGCTTGCACATGAGGAAGAGCTGACTGTCCCCGTGCAGGTGGCCTTACATTGAGCACACACTGGGCTCCTGTACAGTGCTCCCACCGACTCAGTGCACACGGCGTGTGCATCAGGCAGGTCCACATACTGCCTCTTCAGGGTCATGGGGCAGGTGAGGAAGTGCGTTGCTGGTCGGCACCATCCTGCTGGGTGGCAGGGGAGCCATGGAGGCTGAGGTCAGGGAGGCAGAAAGGTTTGAAAGGTTTGAAGCAGCCTGAGGTGGGTTGGGACAGGTGGCGGTGGTCCAATGTCCAGAGATGCAGGACTGTCACCTGTGACCTCTGGTATCTCTCCCCTGCAGGCATCAGAAACCCATGTCACGGGGCAGTGAAGGCCCTCCTGCCCTCTGCATCCCTGCTGGGCTCTACAGGGTACACCCATGGAGACCTTAGGTGTAGCAGAGCAGGTGTCAAGCACCTGTCCCCCCAGTGGTGACAATGCCACCCCCTCTGTGTCAGTGTTGTCACTCAGTGCCCATGGCCATCCTGGTGGTGGGCAGTGGTTTCCATTTGTGGCTTTATTTTGGACACTAATGTACAGTTTTAGTGCATTTCAGTTCTTTCCTTTCCATCTCTTGTCCCCCTCCCTTGTGTAAAAGCTCCATCTCCCTGCTTCCTACGGCCTGTCTGTCTTTCATTTTGCTCCCTTGCTTGCTTATATGTTGGGTTTTGAATGGCATTTTCCTGATGATTGGTGATCAAATATCCTCCCTTCCTGGCTTAGCTGTTTTGAAATCCTCTTTGGGATTTTTAGCTGGGACATCCATCTGTGTATCCATCTCTTGCTGACTTCTGGCTCTGTAAGTGGCTATTGGTCCATTCCCCACCTGTGTTCCATCCATCTGTGCCCAGGTTAAACTCCCTACTGTGCAGTCTGGCCATCAGCAGAGCAAACTAGGTGACCTTCAGGGCATTCCAGAGTCTTCCTCCCTGAAGTGGATCACAGAGCCCTCTTATCACTCCAGAGAGCCTGCACCGTTTGCCACAGTTCTGCACATCGCATGACTTGCAGTCACACTGCCTGTGCTGTTGGTGTTCCTAGAACATCCATGCTGCCCATGACTCAGGACCTCCTTTGCTTTGGGCCACCTGTTATGAGGATCCCCAGTTTCCTATTCATGTGGGTGGCAGTGCTAGAAGCCTCTGCATGCTAGATGTGGTGGTGAATGCCCGTAATCCCAGCACTTGGGAGGCTGAGGCCAAAAGATCCTTGTGAGTTCAAGGTCAGCCTGGGCTACATAGCGAGCCCAGGAAAAAGTAAAAGCCTCTGTGTGACCCCCAACTTCCTGGGCCTGCCTGGAGGTGTGCGAGTGTCCATCACACGACAGCCCTATACCCCTGGAGGCGGTGTCGCAACTTTTTCTGGACAGCATCATGAATCTCATCTCTTAGAAAAAGAAAGTTGAAGAAATAACAAAATCACTGCACCCTATATACTCCTTGTCATGGTAGAAAGCTTGCAGTCATCTGCAGCGACACTTAACATTTATACCATGGCAGTGTCCTGGTTGGGTGATGCAGTATCACTGGGTTTTGATGTTGCTTTGCCTGGAGCTAATGGCAGGGGTCCATCTGTGTACCCATGTTGTAAAGAAGTCCAGTCCTTTGCCTTACTGACCCCAGCTCAATCCTCCTGCTGTGGCCTGTGACACACCCATGTCAACCACACTGTGCTCTGAGAGATGTGGGTGCCGCCAGGCTGAGTGCATGGCCCTGCTAGCTTCGGCCAGCGCCAGTGCTGAACTGCACCCATGCCCTGGCATGCCCCTGGGGCATTAGCACCCTGAATTCTGAGAACATTCAAAACATTATTGGTGTCGATCTGAGAAAGCTTTGCCGGCCCCTGTCACAGAGACTCACATTCTCCTTGAGTTTGACTTTGAGTGGCTGGTGCAGCCTAGTGGGGAGCGCTCGCCCACCATAGGCCAGGCCCTGGGCTCCACGCAGCACCACAAAAATCAGTGCCTGGCCCACTAAGCTCCTCTGCATGTGTGGCATCCGAGGCATCCATCCCAGCTCCTGTGGTGGGCGTCAGGTTGGTGCGGAGACCCTCCTTGCTCTGGGATACTCCTGGCCCTGTCAGTGAGTGTGAGCACCACTTACCCTCACCCCACTGGTGGGTGTTGCAGCTGCGCCTGGATCCTGAGCCACATGCAGGTCCTGGTGGCAGGGAGCTTCGGGTTGCCTGCTGTGTCCTTCCGTTCCACACCACCTGAGGTGTCCTGGGTCTCCTGCCTTTGAGGATCCACTTGTCATTTTCTGCAAGGAAAGTCACCCTGGGTCTTGATGGTGACTCAGACCGCATGTGTCCCTGCAGGTGTTCTGGCTTTCTGAATCAAAGCTGTGAGCACAGTGCCTGCCCAGGAACTTATAATGTCTTTCAGCAATGCATTGTTTGGGTTTTATATTTCTTAGATAAAGTCTATTCTTAAGCATTTTATTCTCATTTATCTTAAACTTTAATTGAAACTAATTTTAATTTGTAGAAAAGGCACAAGACCAGCATTAGCTCCTGGAACAACCAAATTCCCTTTACCAGTGCCTTTCTTTCACGTGAAGCCTGATCTGTCACTACTGTCCATGTGGCCAACAGTTAGAACTC
>NW_004524809.1:2988618-2991763 GCF_000260255.1 Octodon degus
CCTGAAGCACAGCCTGGCCAGCCTTGTGGTCTGCACACCTGGGGCAGGTGTGTGTGTCACCAGCATGAGCAGAGGGGGGTGAAGACAGAGTGATGTGTCCCTGTCACACAGGCAACGCTCCTGGGGAAGGGGCTCTTGGGACATCTCGTCCCTGACCTGCAGGCCTATGAGGTAGGGTCGGACCACAAGAATGACTGGGGAAGTGTTGGGCACTGTGATTAGTCCTGCCAGTACCTCTCCTGAATGTACGCAGGTGCACACATGCAAGTGTGTGAGGACACACATCGCCCACCTCACACTCAGCTCCTCAGCAACTCCTGCCCCTCAGCCCCGCTGGGTGCTGTCCTGTCTCAGCCTGAGCATCTCTCGCCTGTGCTGTCCCCCTGGCCGAGCCCCTCAGCTCCTCTGCTTTGCTTTGGACACTGCCCCCAGCACAGCCTTGCCCAAAACCCTCCCCCACCTCTTTCCTGAGCAAGCTGAGCCCTGGAGAGGAGAGCTGTGTCTCCTCTTCACCCCGTCCTCGGTGCCAGTGCTGAGCTGATGGAGATTCAGGACTGAGTGGGGCACATGGTGGCGGAGGCAGGGGCTCCTGCCATGCTGGGCACTGATGTGGGACCCATCTGATTGCACACTCCCTGGTATCTCCTCACTGACAACTGCACTGCCTTCGGCCCGGTGGATGGCAGGAGGATCGATGGCAGATGGGAGCCAGAAGCTGCTTGCTGCCTGCTGCCTGCACAGCAGTCATTACCCACTCACTTAATGAGATGCAAACACAGCCCCCAGTGCTGCCACTCTCCTCCCTCCCTCTCCTGCTCACCCTGGGCCTTCCTCCTCTAAGCAGGTGACCCTTGACTTATTCTCCTCCTCTGTCACATGAAGGCTCTGTAGCTGGGCTTGGGAGGCTGAGGCAGGAGGATGGCAATTTCAAGCCCAGCATGGGCAACTAAACAAGATCCTGTTGCTAAATTAGAAAAAGGGTGGCGGCTGTAGTTCAGTGGGAAGGCCCTGGGTTTAGTCCCTAGAACAGAAAGAGAGAAAAGTGGTAAACTGAAAGCAAGAAGTATGTGTCTTTAGAGAAGGAATTACCAGTTTCTCACCCTCTTGTCAAAGGAGAGTGCTCTCCAGGTCACTAGGCACAGGGCAGGACAGGTCTGGGTGGGTGTGTGTCTGCAGGTGGGCACATGGGGCTGGGTTGCTGCTGTGTGTGCCCCTGCTCTGAGGCTGGGGCAGCTGCGGCTGTAGGTCACCGGTTTCCATGTTTCAGGATTTCCATGCGGCTGTCACAAGGGCCCTGGACAGTGTGGAGGACACACAGACGCGGGACGAGTTGCGGCAGGGCCTGGACGAGCTGCCTGCCATCCACTCACTGCATCAATGCATCCTGCAGGAGCTGGAGCAGAGGCTGGGCGATGGGTGCGTCCACGCTCTCACAGGCTTGAGGAGACACACGGGTGGCACAGAGGGAGCCAGCTGTGCAGTGGGGGTGGGACCCAGGCTGAATCCCCACTACATTCACCTCCCTGTCCCATCCCCGCACAGGGAGGGCCCATCTAGGGTGGCTGGCATCTTCCTGGCCCGTGAGCAGGAGTTTGACCACCACGCGGCACTGATTCTGCACTTTGACCAAAGCCTGGCTCTGCTTTCCCAGACCTGTGCCCGCTGTCCCCACCTGGCCGCTGTTGTCTATGACTTCGAGGTAGGTCCCTAGGGGAAAGCAGGGATCTTGCCAGAAATGTGGGCAGGTGGCCCCCGGAGGGAGCCCCAAATCTTGGGAGGGTCTTAGGGACTCTTTTCCTGCCTAGACAGGGAAATCACCCCAGTGGCCACCATGGGGGCCCAGTTCCCAGGCAGGAAAGCTGTTCTTGGTACAAGGAGAGGGGACCAGGGGTGGCTGTTGAAGGGTCACAGCAGGGCCTGGCTTGGGATTCAGGAGGGAGTGTGGGCGGGGCATCTGACTCCTGCTCCCTCCTGACAGCAGCAGGGTGGCCAGCGGGTGAAGCAGCAGCTGCTGGCAGTGGTGCGGCGCCCGTTCCAGTACCACGCCCTCCTCACAGGTGGGCACAGGGACATGGGGGTGGGGGTTCTCCCCTTCCCTGCCTACCACTGTCCCCACTCTACCTCCCAGATGCCCACCTCATGCTGGACTCTAGATCCACTCGCCGGCCACCTCCATATGATCAAAGAGACCTGCCCCAATGAACAGGCCAAGGCCCACATGGGATGTACATGCCATTCCCAAGACTGTGATAGGCACAGGGGACTCATTCATGGTTCCATTTATATTTGTTAAGCACCTACTATGTGCCCAGTCCAGATTGGTACTGGACCTAGAGCTGTGCCTGAACAGTGTCACGTCAGTATTGAGGATGCAAGGAAAGCCAGCTGGGTTGGGAACAGGACTCAGGCGCCCACACTGGACACGTCAGGCAGAGATGCTCCCTGAGGAGGTGGCACTGAGCAGGTCTCAGGAAGGAACTCAGAGAGATCCAGGAGAGGGTTCTGGTAGAACGAAACAGATGCTAAGGGCCTGGGATGGGGACATTTGAGAGCCAGTGTGAATGGAACAAGATGAGAGGTGGGCAGCAGTTTTTCATCTCTGCCCCTTTGAGTCCTCCAGTATGGGCACAGCAGAGCCAGTAGACACCGTGTAGTGAGCGAGTGGCCAGCAGTGGTGGCCTGGGCTCATGGTGGGTGGATGGTGACAGGGACCACACTGTGGATGGGACACACTGACTCCTGGCTCCTTCTATCCCAGACTATCTGAACAACCTCTGCCCAGACTCAGCCGAGTACAATGACACACAAGGTGAGTCCTGCTGGATGGGGACACAGCCCACTCAGTCCCTCCACCCTTAGGTACCACATGGTCCCGAGGTCCCAGGACAGGACCTGTCTCTAAGCTGGGCAGGTCAGAGTCACCTCCAGGAAGTGCTAAGTTAGGCCAGTGTCCCCAAATTGTGCAGGGAGAGATGATACCAGGTCACCTGGTTTCTGTGTCTCTGTGTGGCCGGCCCGTGGTCCCTCTGTGACATAGTCAGTTTATAGCTGGGGAAACAGAAAGCAGATGCAAGCAGGTGCAGGGTCCAGGGCTTCGATCCCTGGGCCTACTGTGCTGGCCCAGCCCTTGGGGCACACTGAGATG
>NW_004524809.1:2993002-2994100 GCF_000260255.1 Octodon degus
GAAGCAGGATAGGAGCCAGGGACAAGAACCCACCCAGGTCACATTCTCTGTACCCATCTCCAACTAGACCCCACCTCCTAACAGCAGAGCCAGCCATTGTCTTATTAATTTTCTTGTTTCTGAGACAAAGTACCAGACATGCACAAGTTAATGGAGGAAAAGTTTATTTCAGCTCATGGCTGATAGAGGTTTCACTCTACAGCTGCTGGGCCCAAGGCAGGGTGCCTTGGCAGAAGGACATTACTGAGGAGAAACAGTCCATAGCAGAGCAGGCAGGAGGCAGTGAGCAGTGAGCCTCCTTTTCCTTTTATCCCATCCAGGCTACAAGCCTTTTGGGTGATTCCACCCATACCCAGGGTGGGTATTTTATCTTTAGTAAATCCACTCAGTCACACCCAGAACTATGCTAATTCTACTCGGTGGAATAATTTAGTACTGCACACTCCTAATCCCAGTATCACACACTCTAGATCCAGGCAACTATGAGCACACAGCCCCACTTATGAGCATGGGAGGCTTTTGGGGAGCTCTAGATATGAGCCTTAATAGCCATGGGCTCAGCTGTGGATGAATTCACTTATGAGCACAGTGCCCATCATCCTGTCACCTTCCACACACATCAGGCTTCTAGGGGACACAGAGACCTAAACCAGGACGGCTCCCCATCAAGAGGCAGTAGATACCATGAGTGGGGGAAATAAGCACAGCCACTGTCATAAGAGAGAGAGCTAGAAAAAGGGGAGACCCTCAGGGCTGGTGACAGAGAGGACAGCATCCCTACCATTGAGGGAAGTCCAACCCCTTCCCTGTAGGGGGAGTTCTGCTTGGTCCTGAAGGCAGAGGGAGGAAAGAGGACTCCGGCCTAGGCAGAGCAAGGGGGCAGGAAAGCACAAGGCTGCCCACCATGAAATGGAATAGTGCTGGGGATAGGGACTAGGGACCCACAGGCCATCGGGGATAGCTCTTGTAGTTCACAGGGTGAGTCGAACCTGTCATCGATGTGGTCCTCCCTGCCCCTGGTGCTGGCTGGCTTCCTGTTCTGTTGCTCTGATAGCCTATGCACACCATGAGCTTCCTCCCCCAGTGCAGCCCCAGACC
>NW_004524809.1:3009025-3011270 GCF_000260255.1 Octodon degus
TTTGCCCTAGCCTAGGACCCCATGCCGCCATGCCTCTGTCACCATAACTGACACATAAAACTCACAGCCCTGATCGCTTCTGCTCTTGGTTTGGAAGCTTTAGCCGTGGCCAGGTGTCCTGTGGCATTGAGCCTGTGGTGGACACAGGAAGGAAGAAAAGGGCCCGACTACCTCTCTGAGGACATGATCCTAGTGAGCCGAAGGCCTCCCACAATGCTCCCTGCTGAACATACCGCCACCACCCATCGGCATCCTGGGCTGGGGCTGGGCATAGGGCACATGGGCTCCTGAGGGTAGGACTGTTTCTGAGCACCTGTCGTTCTGCAGAGATGCAGGTCTGGAAAAGTGAGGAGGGCATTCTAGGGGGGGCCCTCATGCGGTAATGAGGCCCTAGGTGTTGTGCACTTCAGGTTTCTGGGATCTGACGCTGAAGAAGGGTCTTGGAGGACACCAAGTTCATGGAGGACATGGTGTGTTTGGGAAACCTCCGTCTGAAGGGTCTTTTGCTCAGGTGCCCCAGGTCCCTGTACTACCTACCTACACACACACACACACACACACACACACACACACACACACACACACACGGAGGAGCAGGCAGGAGACAGGTTCCCCAGCCAAGGAGATGAAGAGCTGGGGTGTGGCTCAGGGGGAGTTGCCTGCCCTTCATGCCCAAGGCTCCGAACTCCAGCCCCAGCACTGCAGAAAAGGAAAGGGGGGGAAATGTCACACGTAAGGGAGAATTTCTCTTTCTCAAGGGTGCCAGTTTTGCCAGGTATGGTGGTACATACCTGTAATCCCAGATACTCTGGGTGGCTAAAGCAAGAGGGTCACAAGCTCCAGTCCAGCCCGGGCGGCAACTTAATGAAATCTGTCTCAAAATTAAAAGAATCAGAAGGACTGGGGTGTTGCTCAGCACTTCCTGGGTTCCATCCCCAGGATCAGAAAAAAGGAAAAAAAAAAGTTTCATAAACCCATCTGAACTGAAGAAGAGTCTGGCACTGCGTGCTAACACACTAAGCTTCAGGGACACTGGCTGAAGTGCCCCGTGTGCCCCTGCAGTGGACAGCCCCTGTCCATTCCACTGGATTCTCCTCCACCCTCCAAGATGGCACAGGCCACTGGTAAAGACAGGTGCTGGGCACTGGGGGCAGCTGTGCAGAGGCTCCCTGCATGTGCTATGGCAGTGGAGGCATGGCTAGGGCAAACTAGGGGTCTTCTAGGATCAGACGTGGAGGCTTGTGGCTCTGCTTAGGCTCAGGACACTGTGTAGGAGGGTCACTTTGTCACCTGGCCCTGTGTGTGCCAGACTGAAGCCACTTCCTCCTGCTAAGCTGTGGTGACCTGTGTTTCACCCCTACCTATAGAGGGTGAAACAGAGGCCTTTAGTGTGCACCTTCTGGGCGCTAGGTAGTGAGCCCTGAGGACTGCTCAGAACAGGACTCTGCAGCTCCTGTCGCCAGCTGTCCACATGCAGCGACAGCTGCTTCCCCCCAGCAGCACTTGTGTCCACCATCTCAGCATGACACCACCCCACCCCAGGTAACAGTGCTGGATTCCTACAGCCCAAGAGCCCCTCTGCTTGGCAGTTGGGTCCCAACCCAAGACTCTGCCCAGCCCGTCACGTGGGTGTGGACTGATTTTGCTGCTCTGGGCCCCATGGTGTGTGGCCTCATTGCTCAGAGGGATGTTGAAGTCATCCCACCTCATGTGTCTCAGCAGTGTGTTCTAATTTTGTTTCTTGGGTTTTGTTGGACACGGAGCCTGGGACGCATAGCTGTGCAGAGCCCAGCCCGCCCCGTCTGACAGTCTCCTGTCCACAGATGACTGACGTGCTGCTGTATACCCACCCCCAGAAGGATGGGAAGTACCGGCTCAAGCGCTCGCTGCCTGTGGCGGGTATGAAGGTGAGCCAGGGAACACGGCAGGGACCAGCAGGCAAGCAGCTCAGGTCTCTGGTGGCCTGGGGAGGAGCCTGGGCCCTGCAGTGGTGACATGGGGTAGACAGGAGTTGAATGGGAGCTGAGGAAAGACCACACTGGGTTGCCATCCAACTCAGTCCTGAGGGGACACTGGGGGCTTGAAGGATTCTTAAGTAGCAGGAGGCCTAAGAACATTCATCCGGCTCCTACCTGGGACCCAAGAGGTGATGCCAAGGTTGACCACAGGGCTGAAGGTGGCTGTGATCCCAACAGCAATGAGGTGGTGAGGAGGATGGGTCCCTATATGAGGACCCTCACCCCTG
>NW_004524809.1:3011700-3028117 GCF_000260255.1 Octodon degus
TGGCACCACCTCCCTTCTGGCCCCCAACAGATGAGAGGACTCTGCTTTCAGTGCCTCTTAACCACCGTGTTATAAAAACTCCTGGCTTCTCTCCAGGAGGAAAGTGTGCCTGGAAAGTGCACATGACAGGTGACAAGGACTACACCTCGGGTCTGCGAGATTCCACAGACATAGGGGGTCCAACACATGTGGCCTGTCTACCCTGATGTAGCATCTGAAGGCAAGGGAAAGATGAGGGCCAGCTTTCCACCCCTCACCTTCCCTATGGGCACTGTAGGCCATACTCACACAGCAGGGAAGCAGGAAGGAAGGAAGGAAGGAAGGAAGGAAGGAAGGAAGGAAGGAAGGAAGGAAGGAAGGAAGGGAAAGACCTGCATTTGTCCTCAGGACCCCACCCTGTGGCCAGCTTTAGGCTGTGACCCCTAAAAGCACCCCTTTCCAATGAGAGTGGGGATGCCATCAAGCTCAGAGTGGAAGGATGGTTCTGGGTTGGGCACCCTGGGGGCTCTTGTAGTTGGGTGTCTTCTCTACCTGGGGCCCCCTTACTGAGTATGAGGCAGAAAGTGTGCACCCTAGTGTACACCCATGGAGCAGGGAGTGACACACTGGTCCCCACACAGGCCTCAGGTGAACACCTGCTGGCCTCAGTACCCCTCACTCATCTGGGGCGAGTCTGTGGCCTATGGCTGTGGCAGGCAGGCCCTGGAGGTACCAGTTCCTCTGTGTTCTGGGGCTCCACACCCCTCCTTTCCCTCTCCTCGGGTCATGCACCTAGCTCTTGGCTATGCACTTGGGCCCTGAGGCTCATGTTTCCAGGCAGGGGTAGCTGTCACACTGGAGCGGAGCAGTGGGTAACACAACTTCCTCTTCCCAGTGCAGCCCCTACTACCCTGTGTGGGGTCACTGTGTTGGTGTGCAGGATGTTTGCGCCACCTGGTGGACTCTATAAGACTGCTGCTGCTGGCCTTGACCCCTGCAGCTCAGAGAGTATCTGAGGGGAGCATATGGTACCATGTGGTGTGTCCCCGCTCCCTCCCTCTGTCCCTCTACAGCATGGACCTTGCAGCCCAGGGCCTTTGTTTTGCCCATTGTCTGCCACTGGCAGAGGGGTTGCTCATGTCCCCTGCCCCTGTCACAGCCCAGTGTTTGCGGACAAAGCATCACATGTTGCAGGTGGGAGGACACCATGACTGACCCGCTTGCCTGTGTTCACAGCTCTTGCGCCGAGAGGGATGAGTGGCACAGCTGTCTAAGCAGGGCTGTCCCTGAGGACCACGAGGCCCAGGCCCTGGCCGCCTTCCACCACAGTGCTGAGGTGAGCAGTAGGCATGGGACAAGTCCCCAGGGGCTGGGGATACTTGGGGACCATGCTGACCTCCACCCCTTCTCAGCTCCGAGAGAGGCTGGGGGTCAGCCTGGGGGAGCAGCCACCCACACTGGTGCCCGTCACACATGCCATGATGTGCATGAACTGCGGCTGTGATTTCTCCCTCACACTGCGGCGCCACCACTGCCACGCCTGCGGCAAGGTGAGCACTGTGGGAATCTTGGGGGGCCCACGACCACCTCCTCCCACTTGCAGAGAGGACATTAGCAGTGGCACTCGCGGTAGAAAGAATGCTACCTCACCCCTAAGGGCGCAACATCAGGGGTAAACAGAGTCACCAGCAAGGAAGTAGAATGCAACCTGGGCCACTAAAGCAGGGGCCATGAGGGTGAACATCAGCCCCCTCTGCATATCTGGTGGTGTGACAGTCAACACATATGTGTCCCTTGGTGCCGGCCTGCAGATCGTGTGCCGGAACTGCTCAAGGAACAAGTATCCCCTGAAGTACCTCAAGGACCGCATGGCTAAGGTGTGCGACGGGTGCTTCGGGGAGCTGAGGAAGAGGGGCGGGACCCCGCCGGGCCCCCTGCGAGGTAACCAAGCCGGGCTCAGGGGCATGGGGTGGGGGCAGCTCTGCCAGAGCCACCTCATCCCCAGGAGCCACTTGTGCAGGGAGTGAAGGGCTCTGGAAGAAACAGAGCCCGGGACATGCTGCCCCTCTTCATGGAGCTCTGTGGCCTATGCCCAGCAGGACCTGTGGGGCCCTTGTGAGCCCATGGGGAGCTGGGGACAGGCGGGAAGGGCCTGGGACAGAGCCCTGGAAGCTGAACTTGCCCTCCAGAGCTGCAGGGCCCACAGTCAGGGAGGAAAGAGGGCAGGTGTGCTCCTCCCTGGGGACACCGAGGTCATTGAGAATCAGCCAGTCCTGCCAATGTCCTGGGGAAGAGTCCCCACCCATCTGGTCACCAATGTCCCCTCTCCCTACAGAGCGGCCCGTAACCATGAGCTTCCCACTGTCCTCACCCCGCTTCTCCTCGGGCAGCGCCCTCTCCTCCGTCTTCCATAGCATCAACCCCTCCAACTTCAAGAAGCAGAAGAAGGTCCCATCAGCCCTGGCTGAGGTGAGGTGGGGCACAGGGTTGCCTGGGGTCGGGTCAGGCCTCCCATCACAGCCTGGCTGATCTCCTTCCCTATGAGTACTGAGGCACCCCTTGGGGATAGCACCTGCTCCCATGTCTGGCCCTCAGGACATGCCTGTCCCTGAGCATGACTGATGTGGCTGCAGGGCGACCCAAGGCAGGGAATGGATAGTTCAGGAGGTGCCTCTGCACCCTCCAGTTGTGTCCTGTCCTCTTCCTCCTAATCTGGAGCTAAGACTGAGCCTTCAGGGACACCCAGGCCACCAGGGCTTCAGGTCACTCAGTTCCCTTCTGCTGTGTCACTGGGGTCCATGGGATGTAGGGTGCCCTCAGGGAGTGTGCAGATATGTGGGGGACACCTCTGCCACCTGTAAATAGAGCCAGGTTCCATCTCTTATAAATCACAGTTCCCTAAAGACACACTACTCCAAAACCCACAGTCACAACTCCATGTTCCATGTTAACATGATCCAGAGCAGGCATCCAGAGGTGTAGACAACAGTTGGGGAAAGAAAGATTAACATGGGCAAGGGGCTGTCCAGCAGCTTAACTCAAAGAGTAAAGCTCTTAGAAAGAGGCCTGGACTGCAGCTCCATGGCGAGAGCTTGCCTGCCATTTGGGAGGCCTGGGTTCATCCCCAGCACTGCCAGTTTTCTTTTCAGAAATACATAGATGGTATAAAAGAAAAAAAATTTAAAGCACTGAAGAATATCTAATAAAAAGTGAGGTCTGTCCTCCAGCTTCCCTCAGGATTGTTCAAGAAATTTTTTGCTGCTGGGTATGGTGGTACACCCTTGTAGTCCCAGCACCTGGGAGGCTGAGGCAGGAGGATCACCAAAAGTTGAAGGCCTGCCTGAGCTACATAATGACTCTATCCCTAAAACAACAGATAGCAGTGAGCAGCCCCCCCGCCCCGAGATGTGGTGGGCTGAGTGTCGAGTCAGCATCATGCCAGGGCAGTTTCGTGATTTGGGGGCGGGCATGTGGGGTCCTGAGTATAACTGCTTCCCTGTCAGTGCCCTGGCTCCTGGCTCCTGGGTCCCTTCGGCAAGGCCTGTCCCCAAGCCCCAGTGGTACTCTGTGGGGCTTGCAGGAGGGACCAGCCCTGACCTCAGCTTTCTCTGCAGGTGGCTGCGTCAGGCGAGGGCTTGGCCATCAGCGGCTACCTCAACCGGTGCAAACGGGGCAAACGGCCATGGAAGAGGCTGTGGTTTGTCATCAAAGGCAAAGTGCTGTACACCTACACAGCACATGAGGTATGAGGCTGTGCCTGCCCTCCCCACGAGGCCCTAGACCCTCCAGGATCCCACAGACTGTGCCCAGAGGGCCACCTGAGTCCCCAAGGCTGCAGTTTATGCTGGCCTTGAGCTCTGAGCAGTCGTCCTGCTTCACCCTACTGCTGAGTGCTGGGATGACAGGCATTTAGCACCATGCTTGTCTGCTATTTTTTTCTAGCACAGCACTATGCTCTTCGAGTCCTGTTGTGACGTCTTAGGTAGAGTTCAGCAGCTCACTGTTCATTGTGACGTCAGCCGTGAGCACTTACATTTATACCCTGTATCAGGTTAAGGATGTTCCCTCCAACTCCAAGGCTGCTGAGACTTTTTATCATGAGTGAATGTTAAATTTTGTTAAATGCTTTTCTTCTGATCTTTCCATCTGTGAAAATGGTTTTGGAATTTTTATACACACTCTACTCCCTTTGCTCTCACCTCGAAACTATTCTAGTGTGCATAGTACTTCTCTGTACCTTGTGTTTTTAAAAAGCACTGCATGAATACGTGTTCTTCATTTACATGTGTGCACAGGGGTGACTTACCTTCATGGATCAGAATCCTCCCACCAAGCGCTGTTTCAGGCTCCATCCACATTCTTGGTTGTTTTTTTTTGTTTGTTTGGTTTTTTTAGTCTTTCTGAGACTGAATCTTGCTATACAGTTCAGACTGGCCTTGAGCTCACTTTGTAGTGGAGGCTGGTGTTGAACTCTTAATGACCCTCCCACCTTAGCCTCCCAAGTGCTGGAATTACAGGCGTGCACCACCACACCCAGCTTCATCTGTATTCTTGGACTGTATCTAATACTGGCTGCTCACAGCACATCAGGGCTGAGGAGTAAGTGAGTCTTAGAAGAAGCTAAGGAAAAAGTCAAGTCACAAGTGAATTGGCTCAGCAGAAAGGATGTTAGAAATTGGCCAAAAGCCTCAAATCTGGTTCCTTGCTTTCTAGCGGTGTGATCTTGAGGCACTGCCTTCTCTGAAGGATTGGATTTTTTATTTATTTATTTATTTATTTATTTATTTATTTATTTATTTATTTTTTGTGTGTGACCAGTTCAGCCCACCAGGGGGTGGGGCTGGCTGGCATGTGGTGCTGGGAATTGAACCGAGGTCCCTGTGCTTTTGCTTAGCTTAGCTTGTTCTAAGTAGGTGCTTTAGACCACTGAGCCATCTCACCAGCCCTTTATTGGATTATTGTGGACTGAAAAAAAATAATGAAAGTGTAAGAACTTGGCCCCAAAACAAGGTATCAGGCCAGGCCTGGTGGTACACACCTGTAACCCAAAGAAGGCTGAGGCAGGAGATCCCAATTAAGCCGAGCTACGACAACAGCAACTTAGTCTCAAAAAATAAAAGAGCTAGGCATGTAGTCCAATTCAAAGGAGTTCAACCCCCAATACTGTCAGGGCCTGGCCCTGGCAGAAGCTGGGTAACAAAGACATAGCCAGTACTATTCCTGTATGCAGGCTATACGTAACACCAGCATCCCTCTGCCCCATAGGACAAAGTGGCCACTGAGAGCATCCCTCTGCTGGGCTTCACCATCGCACCAGGGAGGGAGGAGAGCAACAGTGACCCCAGTCCTGTCTTCCACCTGTACCACAAGAAAACCCTGTTCTACAGCTTCAAGGCTGAGGACATCAGCACTGCCCAGAGGTACGAAAATGTGAGGCCTGCATCCCACTGAGAGTAGTGCTGCCAGCCATAGCCACCAAGTCCCCAGGGCCACATGGTTTCCGGTTGGGCTCTTTATTCATGTTTTTGATTCTTGAATGAAGAATTGAGCAAGACACCTAGAGTAGCTGCAAGACCAAAGATTTGTTTGAGAAAAGAGACCTTCTCCACAGGGTGGACACAGGCCAGGAGCAAGGCTCACAGCCCCTTGGTGCTGTGCTGAAGCCTAGGAATTTGGAGGATTGAGGGCTGGTCTGGAGCAGGATTCCTGTCAGTGAACAGTGTGGCTTGGCCACGTGGACAGGGGCATTCTTGACCTTTATGGCCCTTGGAAGGACTATCAAGGTACAAAAACCCACCCGGCACTTGAGAGGGGACCACAGAGGACCGCCAAACCTGGCCTCTGTCATCATGTTTCCCAGCCTGTCATGAACAATTTCCTTACCCAGCAGAGAGATAACATGGGGTCAAAGCTGCAGTCAGGGACGTGGGGATTAGGGTCGGGGTTGGTTAGAGCTGCCAAAGTGCCCTGGGCACAAGAAGCCACTTGCAGCCCTCCCACTATTTATAGGCCTGGGCGCCATGGCTCCATCCCAGAGCAGGCTGAGGATGGCTTCCTGTCTCTCTCCAGTCTCATCCCCAACCACCTCCTTCCTCAGCGTCCCAAGGGCAGAGTGACTCTTGCAGTTCATCCACTCAGGCAGGCATTAACCCAGTCACAGTTCACGCTGTGTCCCACGCCTCTGCTCAACAGGGAGTGTGTGGGAAATAGTCATGAACACAAGACATCACTGTCAGCCCTGTGGTCTGAGGTACAGGCAGAGCTGTGACCCTGATTCACTCTGTCCACAGGTGGATGGAGGCCATGGAGGATGCCAGTGTGCTATAGCATTACCCAGCACAGGACTGGAGCAAGCTCACAGGGGACAGGTGACTGCTGGAAGCCACACCACAACCCAGCCCACCCAGCACTTGAGAGGGGACCACGGAGGATTGCCAAACCTGGTCTCTGTCGTCGTGTTTCCCAGCCTGTCATGAACGATTTCCTTACCCAGCAAAGAGATAACATGGAGTAATGCGAAGACGTGGAAACCAGTAGAAACTTCAGGTAGAAATGCAGGCTTGCAGTAGGAACAGCTTTTCTGGTCTGTCCTCATGGTAGATTTATCACCTTTCATGGTGTCCACTGGTCCTCAGGTGATGTAAACAGTGGTAGTGACAGCTCCTGTCCTCCCAAGCACTTTATCGTCCTGCTGAGCTGCAGCCTTCAGTTCCGGGTTTCCCAAGGCTTTATTGCATTCCATGGACACTGAGCCACCCAGGCCACTGTCCTCCACGCGGCAACAATGAGGCAGGAAAGTCCTTCCTCTGTCCGAGCACACAGCAGCATCCTTACCAGGGTGGGTCTCCCAGAATCCCTCCATGGTGCCCTCTATACCCCCAGGTCCTTGTGGACCCTCAGAAGATGACGTCAGCTCTAATTTATTGTGTGCCTTCCTGCGCTTGCCACTCGTGCTGGCATTGCGAGTTTACAGATCCATCCTCCCCCAGATACACCATGGATATTTCCAAAAGAAGTGAAAAGGGAGAGAAAATGGGAGATCAGAAGGTGAACAGGAGCGGCTGGAAGAGGAGATGCTGCACCCTTGGGCTGTGATGTTGCTGTGGGTTCCAAGGGTATAGGCTCAAGGGCCACATCCCTGGTGGGCAGTGTCCCCATTTCCAGTAGGAGTGTGGCTGCTGCCACCAGGCTATCACCAAGGACACTGTAAAGAACCACTATCTGAGGACTAGTTATGTACATTCATTATTTCCAGGGAAACATTTTTTCTAGTTTGCAATTCTTTTAAAACGTTTACATTAAACATGCCCTGATTCAAACCAGGGAGCAGACAGATCTTGTGTTAATCCTGAGGGCTCAGTTCTGGTGGAATTGTCTCCTCACACCCCATCAGTGCCCGTCTGTGGCTTTGGCTCCTGTGGTTTTAGCTACCCAGGGTCAACTTTGGTCTGAAAATATTAAGTGGAAAATTCCACAAATAAATAACTTACATATTTAAAACTCACTATGCATCCCATGCTGGACTTGAACTCTCAGTGATCCTCCCACCTCAAGCTCCTGGTATTATAGGTGCTGGCATTGTGGGTACCACCATGCCCCATCATTGTTTTAATTGTCCCATTTTATTATTGTTGCTAATATCTTACTGAGCCTAATTTATAAATTAAACTTGCATGTGTAGGGGAAACCCTGTTCTGTACACAGCTCAATGCTGTTCATGGCTTCAGGCATATCCTAGGGGTCCTGGGATATGTCCCCAGGTAAGGGGACTGCTGTGACAGGTGCCAGGTGTCTTCATTCCCTGTCCCTCATCAGTGCTTAGCTCCAGATAGTTTTTGTGAGAGAGGGCAGCACTGGGAAGGGAACATAGGGCCTTCTGCGCTGTGGGGTGGGTGGTCTGCCCCAGCCATGGACACTGGGCCAACCAGTGACCCCATCTAGCCTCTTTCTACTTTCTGACTGTAAGGTTCCCTCCTTTGGCATGAATGAGAAGTGGAAGAAAGGTAAAGAAAACCTTTATTTCTTGGCACCAGAGGGCTGCTGAAGAGAAACAAGAACCCACGGAAGAGGAGGCAGGGAGTCAAAGAATTTATCAGGCTGGGTTGGGGGTAGAGTTTGTATGGGCCATAAGGTGTCCTAACAGGCACTGACTGGGGAAGGTTTGGCATGCATGAAAAACAAGAGGACAGCATAAGCACTTGGCTGGTAAGTGCAAGGTCCTGAGTTCAATCCCCACTACCAAGAAACAAACAAAACCAAAAAAAGGAATTTGAGGTTAATCAGGGGAAGAAGACAGAAGTCAGTTTAGGAGCGGCTCATTGTTGGTCTTGGATTCCCATGCCACACTGACCTGCCACCATGATGACCTGGTGGATGTTGTATGAGCACAGACCCATCACTGACATCTGTGTGACACCTTGCAAAGAGGGAATCTTTCTACCGTAGGAAATGCCTGCTACAGATGGACCTACTGATGGTCCCCAACAGGGAGCCCTGGGGGCCACAGCGACTCTCCCTGGTGCCCAGTGACCAGTGTTAGGCCGGCCTCTGGGGAAGTCTGGTTCCTTAGTCACACACACCCATGTCCCCTTTGTCCTTATAACCTGCCTAGAGTGGCAGGGAGTGGTCCCTGTGTTGGTCTGAGGCACAGCCATCTGCAAAGAACCCCAGAGGAGTAGCACTGACCCGGTCCCAGGCATGAGAAGCCTGTAGCTTCCTATAGCAAAAGAGGTGCCACCCACTGTGGCCTGGGAGCTCCATCTCTGGTCCCTCCTGGAGCAAAAGAGAAGGAAGCAGACTGAACATGCAGCTGTGGTCCCAAACCTGTGGCCCCTCAGAGGGCATGACGTCCTCATAGCCCAAGGGCCCTGCTTTCTGAACACACAGGACAGGACCTTCCTCTTCATCCTGGGAAACAGCTCTGTAGGCTAAAGGCCTGTTTTTTGTTTCTTTGAGACAAGTTCTTACTATGTACCCCAGGCTGGCCTCAAATTCACTGGGCTCCTCCTATCTCAACCTCCCAGTATCACAACTAATTCCAACCTTTTACTTGATTGATACTGTCAGGGAGATAGCTCAGTAGAATAAGCACTTGCCTGACAAGCACAAGGGCCTGTACTGGGGAAGAAAAAAAAAAAAAAAAAATTATCCACTGAACAGAGGCCCAGGTGGGCACCAAGGCCACTGAGGCTGAGCCAAGGGGGCAGGACACAAGGCCTAGCTATGGTGTCTTCCACTGTAGAATAGGCATCACATTGGAGGGCATTCTCAGAGATTTACCTGCATCTGTGGGTTCTGTAATCATGGACACTCAAGCTCCCACACAGGCCTAGTTAATACAGGGAACATATGTGCCCATGCCAAGACCTCTGTTCACAGGAAAGATAGGAAATAATCAGGAAATCAGCTCAACACCAGGAAATCCAAGGTAGGATGGGCCCAGCTGAGCAGACTCTGGGACCTTTCTGACCTGCCTTCAGAGTGGTCTCCAGGAGGCCACGCTTGGCCACTGTCACGCCTGCACAGCTGCCAGAGGATGGCAGCACCCACATAGGTCCATGCCCTCTCCTGAGCAGGCTGCAGTAGAGTCCCAACAGGTCTGAGAACTGGAGCCTGGTCCCCAGGACTATGCTGCTGGGATGTGGGGGCACCTTCAAGGTCACTGGAGTCTCCTGGAGGACTGTGGGACCTGGCCCTTGCTTACTCTCACTTCCTGGCACATGTGGGAAACAGTCTGCTTCAGTGCCATTGGGCTGGGCCCCCCAGTATGGGACCAGCGCCTCCAAAAGGAGTAAGCTTTTTCTGTATGTCAGTGCTTTCTTGTATTTCTTTTTAGTGATGGAAAGCTAAGCTGCTGGTCACAGAGCTGATGGCTCAGCTGCTGGGATTCACCAGCATCCATACTGACACGCACCAACACTTCTGGAAAAGAACTACAATTTGGGCCGGTGGGGTGCCAGGGCTGTGCCTGGCCAGGGGCCTGGGATATTCTGTGACAGGATACTTCAGGGCAATGATTTAGCCATCTATTTTACAGACAAGGTGTGACTGAAAACTACAGAGAATGTCTAAATTTCAAAAATTTTATTACAATAAAAGACACATAGCCATGAACCCCCTCAAAACCCTCACCCTTGCTGTGGACACATTTACCCCAATGCTTCTTGCCACTTTCTGCAGCAGCTTTCCTGAGTGTCTATAGTTGTGCTGTCCTGGCTGCCTTGATGTCCTAAATTGATTAAAATGTATTCCTTTCATGGTTACTTTGACTTTGGAGAATCAAGAGTTGACTACTGCCAGACCTAGTCAATAAGGTCACACCATCATGTTTTAACCAACCTGCCTTTTTGTTAGGTGGTACTTGCAGCAGTGTTTACATTTTTTTTTATCACAACTCTTAGAAACACAAGAGGACTTTCAGAACTGGGATAAATCTATTAGAAGAAAGAAGTGTTCTGAGCAGGATCAATGCCAATGTGGCCTTGCTGTAACTTTTTTTTTTTTTTTTTTTTTTGTGGAACCAGGTATTGAATTCAGGCCCTTGCACTTGCCAGGGAAGCACTTATTCTACTGAGCCATCTCCCCAGCCTCTGTAATAATTTTTAAACAGCTGCAATAATTTTTTAAGCATTACTGTATTTTTCAACCACCCCTTGTACTTGTTAAGTGTTATAGGAAGTAGAGTGAGGAGACCTGATATTATTTCCTTTAAATTCCTAATCAGGCTAGGGAGATGACTCAGTGAAATAAGTGCTTGCCTGGCAAGCGCAGGGGCCTGAGTTCAGTCCCTGGTTCTGCCAAAAAAAAAAAGCACCTCTTTAAATTCCTCATCAAACACCATTGTTAAGTCAGCCACACAGTCCTTCTGTAGCCAGCAGCAAGGATGCCCTCTGCACCTGCTCCTTGGTTTTCAGAGTTCTCCTTAGAGACTCACTGTGGTGAATTCTATTTTTCTCCCCATTCTGCAGATAAGGGGTCACAAACATCAGGTCACTTCCCTGGGTATCACATGGCAGCCACTGACACTGACAGGCCCAGCAAAGAGCAAAGTCCACTCCTGTGGTCTTTGAGTCTACAGCACTTCCCAGCTACCTGAGTGTGAACTTTCCCCTAAATCAAATTTCTCAACATTCCCTTTAAGGTCTGGGGATGCAGCTCAGTGGTAAAAAAGAACATTTAGCATGCATGAGGCTCTGGGTTGCATCTGTAACACCAAAAATTAAGATGGGTGTTTTTGTTTTTGAGACATGCTCTCACTACATATCCTAGGCTGGCCTTGAACTCAACAGTGAGTTTGGCTCCTGCCTGGGATTCCAACACTAAATAAATGGGCAAACTTAACCTACCAGTGGCATAGGAAGAAAAGGAGGCTGTCTACTCAGTTAAGGTGACTAGTTCAGGGTTTCAGCCAGGAGCCCTGAGGGATTGTTTTGAGACAGGATCTTACCATGCAGTCTAGGTTGGTCTCCAACTCTTGGTGCTCCTTTTGCCTTAGCCTCCCAATTGCTAGGATTATAGGCATGTACCACTACCCCTGGTACTGTATGGGCTTTATTAGGACCTGCTTCGGTATATAATAATCACACTGTCTTGGGGCAGCTGGTACATACCTTTTTCCTTCTCCTCCTCTCCCTGCATCTCTTGTTCCCCTTCCCATTTGCAAGTTCTCTCCATTTCCTATTATCTTTTATTTTGCTCTTTAAATTATTCATACTTTGGGTTTCTCATGTAAAACACAGTATATTTAAGCTTGTCTGGTTTATTTCACTTAGCATTATGGTCTCAATGTACATCTATTTGTCAAGAGATGACTCAAGTTCATCTTTTCTTAATGGCAGAGTAGTGTTCCATTGTGTAAATACTCCACTTATTTTATCCACCCATCTGTTGGTGGACATTCAGGGCACTTCCAAGATCTACCTATTACCAACTGTGCTGCTACAAACAAGTGTGCACAGATCACAGCAATATCATGTCTTTAACTTTTGAAAAAATGCCTAAAAGGGGAATAGTTCACTTACATGAAATTTCTACCTCTACTTTGTTTGAGACAGGATCTCGCTATATAGTTCAGGCGGGCCCTAAACTATATAGCTCAGGCTTGCCTCAAAATGCTAGTGGTCCTCCTGCCTCAGTCTCCTAACAGCTAGGTTTACATATGTGTGTCACCATGCCCAGCTCTATGGCTAGCTTTCTGAGGATTCTCCAGTTTGTACTAGTTCACAAGAAGGTTTCTTCTACTGAAAGCCTTACCAGAACTTATTACTTGGTTTCTTGACTGGACCGCTCTTCCTAGGGAAGGTTGGAAACTCAGTGGCGCTGAGCTAGACCAGTCCATTTCCATGAGATCACAATGACCCTCAAGAGATCATGATGCCCACAGGGCCTGGGGTTTCAGCCCAGCCATACCACTTCTCAAAGAGTTACTTTCAGGTGTTCTGGAAATGAACACTGCTGAAACTCCCACATTTTCCTGACTATCCACACCCAGAGAACAGTGGATCACCTAGGTGGCAACAGACTCCATGCATGCAGGGGCAGCACCCTTGATGCAGACATCACTCCAGGACGGTTGGGGCAGTGTGGGTCATGTGACAAGTCTCTTGCAGCTGCAAATGCCCAAGCATTGCTTGGAAGCGAGGATGGGGCTGTGCAGGCACAAATGGGTCCTTGACAGTGACACCCGGCATGACCCAGCTCTAAGAACTAGATGTTGGCTACAGAGGGATAGAGCAGAGCAGGCCCACATGGGGACAAGGAGGTCACAGAGAAGTGACTCTGCCCCCAGAGTTGGGCAGATGGGGCTGCCCAAGACAGGGGCTGGGTGGGTGGGTGAGTTCATACTGGCAGAGAACAGGAGCGTAGTAGTGGGGACACCCAGGATGGCGAGCAAGCAGAAGTGACCATAGGGCCAGGTCACTCCGGGCCACTCAACTCAGCCCCTCAAGAGCATGGTGTTTATTTCCTCAAGTCCAACAGATGTGAGTAACGGCCTGAACAGAATCAGAAATGGCTTGGTAGAATTGTTGAGGCTGTCATAAAATACCACTTTGCTTTCTTATGAGAGTCACTGTTGGAGGGCACCTACCAAACTGTAACAAAGCCCAGGTCATGACTTTTTAGGCCAGAGTTGGAGTAAATTAGTTACATCGAACCCTCTCTAACTCAATGACAACAGCAGGCAAATTAAAAACATGTAACCCAAAGATAAAGGCCGCACAGAAAACATCAGCCCAGTTTTAAAGAGCTCTGCGCAGAGAGCAACTATAGCAGGACAAAGGCTTGAAGAGGTGCAGGGACTGAGTCCAGATCTCCCTCCATCTGTGCAGGAAGCATCCCCCTGGCTTGAGATGCCAGCGGATAGCTCGGCACAGCACACACTCACAGAGGGCCTCCTCCCTGCCAGCCCTCCAGAGAAGGTGACACAACACAGAAAGCAAACATCCTATGGGACCACTCTCACACAGGACTGGGAGCAGGTGATTTTCCTGAGACCATCACCTGATTACATCTCATATTCTCAGGACCTGGCCTCCTACAGAGCAAAACCTGCTGCTCTAACAAGAGTCCAGTGTGGAAGAACCAGTGCTCAAGTCTCAGAATAAGGATCAAGAGGCCTAGGATACTCTTCCTGCCACCCCATGTTCCATGGCAAATCAACCTTCCTTCCCCCTAAGAACAAGGGCCACAGATATCGGGTTCAGCCTCCCAAGTAACCTGATGAGCCTGAGGATGAGTGTGACCCATGCAAGCAAAAGCGGTTGACAGTGAAGAGTCCTTGAGGGCAGAAATTGCTGTTGAGAAATGTGAGCCAGGAAGCCTTGGAGAAGTCGCCCTCCTTGGTTAAGTCTTTGCCTGTTCAGCTACAGAACCAAGGTAAGAACATCTACTCCCAATGATTCTGGTGATATTACACAGGATAATGGGTGAGCAGGGCCTTGCCTGGCACCCAGTGACCAAGAAGAGGCCAACACCAGAAGATTTCAACTTATTTTACAGACATGTCATGAATATATAAGCAATACAAAGCAGAAGCTAGTACAAATTACTCCAAAGCCACACAAGGTACTTCTGAAGGTGATTACGCAGTCCCAGTCTGGGAATACAAAAGACATGGGCAACCCCAGCAAACCCAGAACAGACTAGTGGGTTGTAGTGCTGGGGCTCAAACCCAGGACCTGCACATTCCAGCCAAGTGCTGCTGCTGAGCCACACTCCCCATCTATAACAGTAACTATACCCACAGAAACAGGACTCTTAGTGAAGTCTTTGGGATGGGACCATGGCTCAGTGATACAGTACTTGCTTAGATGACCAAGGCCCTGGGTCCTCCCCCGCAGTACCTCCCTTTCCCCTCAAAAGGTAAAATGTCTGCTTCATAATAATTTAGACGTTTAGTACATCTGTAACGATTGTTTATTCAAAACTTGACTTCTACTGAATCAGTACTTCAACATTTTCTATCGAATCAACAATAGATGTAAAATAACCTGTGGAGGGCAAAAAAGCACATCCACACTGTGCTGGACACAAAGCTAAAACCATGTGATCCAATTCCTGATGGCAGCCCCCAGACAGGTCAGTGCTGCCCCGCAAGGTAGCCTGGGAAGTTCCATGAAGGCCACCTGGATACAGGAGTGGGTATGAGCAGTTTGTGGCTGGAAATCCCAGGCCTGAACCTCAGCTCAGGAAAGCCATGGAGCCTCACTGCTCTAAGTTCCTCTGCAAACACCAGGACAATGTATTTGTGGCTGTCAAGCACTACTGCACTAAAAGGTACTCATATACTACACAGAGTGGGGCCCAAGGACATAAACAGTGCTCCATGCAGGCTTCCTCCACACTGCAACCAAGAGTTGCCAGATTCTTTGTCATTCCAGACAATACTACTAGGGAATCAACATGTCCCAGCCTGGCCAGAGCTCGCTTTCATACATGCTTTCACACACACGAAACCAACCTAATCCTAAATGTATCTTAAGAGGTGAGGCCCCAGGAGCTGTTTTGTTTCATTCGGTTGCTCACATGTACAGATGGCGTTCAGGCGCCTGGGACCCACTGCATCTCCCATCAGAGCTTGGGTGGCACTCGGTTGGAGCCCTGGGACCTGGAGGTGCCCAACGGCACTAAAAGAGCCCATGCTTTTAATGGCCAGTAAAGCAATAATAAAAGATGTGTAACCACACCTGTAGATACTGATTGACAGGAACCCAGAGGAGAAAGTACGGTTGGCACCAAAGAGAAGTATGCCTTGTGTGACTGTGAATCTCACTTGTTACAAAGCCAATCTAAGGCAGGAAAGGGCTCATGATGTGGCTCACCTGTTAGCATCTGGGTCGCAGCTCCTGTACCTCAGGAAAATGAAATTTAAGTCTTCATTCACAGAAAACTCTTAATCATTCTAGCTGCCGTTTAGTAGTATCAAAAAATTGAGTACAATTTTCAATGTTTCTACCAAAACCTTACTGCTGTGAATTTTTACACAGTCTAGAAAGCACTACTTAGCATTAAAAACTTAAGTTTTGAAAAGGTACACAACAAAGCAACCGGATTCCCTCTGGAGACAGTCACCGGGTCAGCACCTGGCCTTCTGCCCTGCCTCACATTCAGCCACTAGCCCCTCTCAGGCGGCTTCCAGTTTGGCGGGGGGTCCTTGATAGTGCAGGGAAACGGTGTAGAGAACATGGGCACACGCTCAACAGCACAGTCAGTATTTACTCCGCACAAACCAAGAAATGCAAGAAAAAAACCCTGCAAACGAACATTCCCAACCGGCCATACAACCATCTGTCTCACCACACTCCCTAACCCCAGACACTGGACCCCGACACCGGCGCCGCACTCGGAAAAGGGAGACCCCTAATCCTCGATCCCCTACACCACGCAATGCTATACCCAAAGAGAACCCCAAGCCCTCACACCCTAAGCTGAAAGACCTAGACTCCAGCTCTCCCGCCCCTAGGGGGACCCCTAGCCGCTCAAGAGCCGAGGGGTGGACCCCGACTCTCCCGGGAGGGAGATCTTCCACCTGGAGACTGACCGGACCCCCGATCCCCGACCCAAGGAGGGACCTCAATCCCACTCCCCGGGAAGAGGACCCCGAACCCGATCCCCACTCCCAGGAGGGGATCAGGACACCTATCCCGCGCCTGGGGAGGGACCCGGATCCCGATCCCCGCCGCGAGGGAACCGACCCGACTGGCGCCCGCGTTCACAGGCCCGCCCGGCGGCCGCAGACCGGGAGGAGCGACGCGGCGTCCGCGCGCGCGCAGCCAATCGCAAGCCGCCCCCCCGCCGGGCAGGCGTCGGGAAGAGGAAGCGCCGCAGTCGCCCTCCTCCTCAGCGCGCGGCGGCGGCGGTCGGGGTCACGAACTCTGACCCCCGCGACGACAACAATCCGCCGCCCTGCGCCCCCGCCGCCGTCCGGTCCCGCGCGCCG
>NW_004524809.1:3028257-3030860 GCF_000260255.1 Octodon degus
CCCTCCGCCCTCGGGCCGCGAGCCGCCCTGAGGGAGCGCCCCGCCTAGCGCCTGGCCTGCCGCCAGGCCGCCATCTTGCTGCGCGGAGACGCCGCGGTCTCCGCCCTGCCCGTCGCGGCTCACTTGGCCTGCTCGGCCCGCCTGCCCTCACTGCCCACCGCGCCCTCGGCCTTCATCGTGGCACGCGCCCGCTGTGCCCCGCCGCCGCCTTTCCTGAAAGGAGGGAGGAGGGGAGGGGGGCGGCGGGCGCGGGCCGTGACCTTCTGAGCGACAACCGGGCTGGCCAATAGGGGCTCAGGGAGGAGGGCAGGGCCCGCGGCACCGCCTCCTGGGCTCTGCTGATTGGCTGTGGCGGAGGGGGCGGGGGCCCCGGGCTCGGTGGCCGCCGGGGCGCGGAGGACCGAGGAGAACCGGGATGGCGGGCGCGGGGGCTGGCGGTAGTGGAGGGCAGGCTCTGTGAGGGAGGGCCCAAGGGGCGGGGCCAACTCTCGGGTCCTGGGCGAGCGTGCGTGTGTGCGTCGTGCGTGTGGGCGGGGCAGGGCAGGGCCTAGGCGCGAAGGCCAGGAGGAAGGTCTCTCTGGGCTAGAGGGGCTGCGTACTGCTTTCCCTTCAGCCCTCCGGTCCGGGTAAATGGGATACCGCCCCAGTTTAGTAGAAAGAGAAAGCAGAGATCCGAGGAAACATAGGTGTCTGTGACAGGCCCCGGAGTCACTTTGCAGGACCAGACCCTGCTGCTCAGATATCCAAACTTGTAGGTGGGGTTGATGAGCACTTTGTGGTATAGACACGCAAGCGCGTAAGGCATCCACACATATGCATGCACGCAGACACACGCATGCGTGTGTATATGCATACACGAATGTGTGCCTGCAGTTACGCACACGTACGGGCATACAAGGGAAATGACTGTAGCAGTGCTCACAGTGTTGTGGTTGACGCAGGACACCTCTTAGCAGTGTGATTTTGGGTAGGTGACCAAGTTTTAGAGCCTCGGTGTCCCCATCTGGACAGTTTCCTAGAGTGGAGGCTCAAGTAAATCTAAATAGAAGCGCCTTACAGAGAAAACAGTAAAACCTGAGGTTGGTTTCATGAAGCACATTTCTCCTAGCCACCGCACGCCTTCAGAAATAGGGAAGAGGGGATTTTTAGGCAATGCCCTGGAACACTGGGATTTGACCCTTCTGTTTTCAGCTACTCACTTGACAGCCAGTCCAAAAGTGTATTTAGGAAATAGTACGACTTCGGAGGCTGAGGTGGGAGAAGCCACGAGTTGGAGGGCAGCCTGGGTGGCGCCAGACCCAGTCTCAAAAGAAGAAAAACAAATGGAGTAAATAATACATGTGGTGTTTTGTGTAAGCACTCGGGATTTGCAGAAGTGCCTTGCGCAGGTGTGAAGTCTGTACCCCATCAGGACCAGAAGTCAACAGAGGCCCTTTCTGCTTCCCATTGAAACCATCCCCAAGGTTGCCATAGTTTTCTTACCCTGCCAGCTCACCATAGTATCTTTGTCAGTGTGGCTTGCCTTGCACCCCAGGCTGTGCCCTGCTGGGCTTCACCTGGAAGAGCTACTATTTGCTCCTGGCCTGTCTTGTCTATCTTGCCTACCTTCCTCAGAGTGCTCATTGCCAGTTCCAGTCGGAATTGGAGATCTTGGTCCCTGCTGTGCCACTTCACTCTGCAACCTCTGGCTCACTGAGTAACCACAGGCTCCATGTGGGACTGATAAGGCAGGAATAATTTTGCTTAGCCTGTGTATGCAACGCCCTGAAGTGTCTGGCACCGCCTCTTGATAGTAGGTGATGTCGCCGATAACAGTCGCTGCCCTTTCTCTGTATCTTTTATGATACAAGTGCTGATCTGGCAGAGCATCACATATATGCTGATTTATTTTTTTAAAGCAAGAAAAAGATAATTTATTAACTGAATTACAGATTTAACTGCACAAAAGTTAATAGGTTCATATGTGAAAAAATAGGCCAAGTATCATCATGTGTTTAGTGTATGTATCTGGAGAAACAAAACACAGAGCTAACATGATTTTCTGGAAATAAACAGTTCACATCTTTGTTCCTGTTGTCACGGGATAGCAGGGAGCTGGGGCTGAAAGTCTGTAGCCATTAATAGCAAGTTCTTATCTTGCCAAAAATAAATTGATACATGCAATGGGATTATTGAAAATTACCTTTTAATTGCTTTACTAGAAGTAAAAGCAGATCTTGAAAAAAAAAATATATATATATATATCTTCTACTGGAAAGTCTGTAAATAGAGCATTTATATTGTCTTATTTTACTTTATACAGAAAAATAAAATGGCTTACAGTATTATAAAAGACAACAGTCAGAGTTTTATTTCATTTATTTTGGGATATTTCTTTTCTCTCCTGTTCAAAGGTTCATTTGTTCAACAGCTGATTCCTTGAACTAGGAGAACCAAAAACCTGGTAGTTTAATGAAAGAGCTATATATTGTCTTATACCATTAAATTACATACTTACTGCTTTCAATGGTTGTGTTTCTGTGACCTTGAAATTTTGTTTAAAAAAAAAAAGGCTGGGGAGATAGCTCAAGGCCTGAGTTCAATCTCCAGTTCTGCAAAAAAAA